>NC_047110.1:3961800-4238725 GCF_902500255.1 Thalassophryne amazonica
ACTGTTAAAGATTTTGTATATATGTTATCACTGTTAAACATTTGTACCTTTGTCTTCTTTCTCATGAAAACGTTGTTGTGCTGTTTAGCACCTGTCTTAACGTAACCCTGAGAATGTACTTGTTATTCAACCTTGTTTTAGCATGCTGGGGTCAATCTGAACTGGGAATGAAGAGCTGGATGTACTTATTATTATTATACAACTTTGTTTTTGTAGCCGCTAACGACTGGGAGTGAAGCATGATGGGGTCAGGCTGAACTGGGAGTAAAAGAACTGGAGGTTGTTTTGACTGTTGTGATGTGATGCTTAGTGTGAAGAACAGGACACTCCAGGCAGATGCTGAACAGCTGATAACTGCAACAGACGAACGGGATGTGCTGACCTTCGACGATAAGATTAAAAAGAAAGAAACTGTTTTTCCTTACAGCTGCACTTATTGACGTATGTGTTTATGTTACAGGAAGAAACTTGTCTTGCGTCGTCCCCTCCACCCTTAGGACAAGTTTTATGATGTGGTGAGGGCTTCTCTAATAAAAAGAGCGGGAGCACAGGCCAGACTTTAGTGTAGCCTTGGTGTACAGCCTGACTGCACTCCGCGCGAGATAAATTTGACTTTCTGTCTCACTGGTGTTTCTTGACTCTGTTTGTCTTATCAAGGTTTTAAGAATGTTTGGAGGAGAAAATACCCAACATTGACTGGGAGGAGGAAGCAGAGAACAGACGGAAGGGAGCAGAGAAGCGACGATTAGAGAAAGCAAGGAAAAAGAAAGCTGTAGGTAAGGCAGAAGAAGATGTGATAATTCAGCACAGAGAACCAGAACAGCCTCAACAACCACCGCCGGCTGGATCGTCGGTGACAACAACACCTTTATATCCTCCTCTACCAGAGGATGACGATGTGCCGCCACCACAGTATGATTTGGCAGTAAAACCTAAGGTAAAAAGTGAAAAACAAGCAAAACCACAAACACGCAGTCAGATGAAAGTGCCTACAGCCCCTCCCATGGTGGAACACAGTGACCAGGGAGGTGCCTATCCTATGATAGAAGTACCAAATCCTCGTGCAGGAACAGCAGGACATCGATCAACCATGCTCGTATATCGAACATGGAATGCTGATGATATCAAAGCAGCAGTCGACATGATACCATCGCCACATGTAGATATCGAGGGATTTATGCAGGATATAGAAAACATTAGAAATTCTTACCACCTTAATGGACCTGAAGTCCAACAGGTGTGGATGAAAGCATGTGGCCCTAAATGGAGTCAGATACGCGGAGACTGGAATCCTGCAGACCAACATGGCGTACCACTGACACATGATGATCCAGTCTTGAAAACAAGAGTGGAAGCTATGATTACACGTGCAAAAAGTGTGTTGGGACCAAAGATAAATTATACTGAAATTACCAGGACAACACAGAAAGAAGGAGAACCATGGACAGAGTTTAGATGCAGATTTGAGAGTGTATTTAGGGTCCATAGTGGCATATTGCCAGGAACACCAGTGTATGAGCAACAATTGAAAAACGCTCTGATCCAACATTCCAACAAGGATATAAAAGCTTGGATACAGAAACATTGGATTGGACTGCCAACAGGCACATTGGAAGAAACACATACACACTGCTGTCATGCAGAAGGAGTCTTAAAGCAGAAAAAGACAAGAAACAGCGACAAAGGAGTGTACGTAACACAAGGAGATGATGAAATATGTTACCAACAAGGTAACTTGAGGCAGCAGAAGCAGTGCAAATGCCCCCAAAAGCCATGGCAAAACAGACAAGGTGGACAGCCACAACGTCAAGGACCATGGCAACCGTGGCAGCAGCACAGACAGGGAGGACCACCATGTGGTCCCCTGATTTGTTGGAACTGTGGGAGAGAGGGACATATGTATAGAAATTGTCCGAATCCACCTACTGATGGAGCAGCAGGAGGAATTCCACAACGGAATAATCCTCCGCAGCCACAGTATCCACAATGACTAGAATCCATAATCCATGATTCCACATCAGATAGGCAGTCTGATTGTGATATGGATCTGTGTGCCTTACTGGGAAATCCGGTACCAAAACCAGAAGTGACTTTGTTGGTAAATGGACGACCAGTGACATTCCTTTGTGATACAGGAGCATGTAGAACCACATGTAATGACAACATACCTGTCCATCAATTAAGCAACGAAATCTTTAGGGTTCGCTCTGCAAATGGACAAACATCAGACGTCCCTATCACCAAACCCATAACGTTGACAGATCCATTTGGCCTGACATGTACTATGTCAGTGTTGAACATGCCACAATGTCCAGTTAACCTCTTAGGACGAGACAGATTGACTGCATTGGGCTTGTCCATAATTGTGGAACAAGGGAAATTAGTTGTTGAGCTTACAGGAGGCGTTAACATGGTAAGAGAAGAAAGCGATGACCCCACATTCCACTATTACTATACATTTGACATTTCAGAAGAAGATGCTGCAGGATGGGGTAAAGATGTCGTCTTGCAAGCGACAGCCCTACTAAAAAATCCTGAACAAAAGATGTCACCACCTGACCTGCATGTCACAATATGGCATAAAGATCCTCCAGGTCCGGATGGTGACTATGAAAACAAATTGAAAAACATTTCACCTGTGAAGCTGACAATGACCGATTTGATTCATGATGGCAACTCAACAGCTGTCATAACAGTGACAGGTGCCACTGAAGATGTTTTAAAATTGAGATTCACAGGTATGCCATTACATGTGTCACTTTGTAAACCATATTTGACAGAATGGCAAGAATTGGGACTGACAGTCATAACAGCTTTGTCAGCCACTGATTGCAGCAGAGTTGGACCACGAACGGAGTTCAGTCCATCAACTAAATTGTATAAAGTGCCAGTTAATGTCTCATTGGTGCTGACAGCTGGAACACACATTGATGTGTCCACTTCACAATCCTGAGTGTTTCAGTTGAGTCCTGAAGAGGATGATCTTCTTTCTTCAGTACCATCAGGCTTGTGGACAACAGGTCCTTCAGACGTAGGACTGATTAAAAATGCACAACCTGTAGTTATACGACCAAAAACAGAATACAGACCATGTGTAAGACAGTATCCATTAAAACCTGATGCAATTGAAGGAATCAGGCCAGTAATAGAGGATTTATTAACAGCAGGAGTAATAGTGCCATGTCCAGATTCACCATGTAACACACCCATATTTCCTGTAAAAAAGGCTCCGCCCTCAGTGGGGTGGAGAATGATTCAAGATCTGCAGGCAGTAAATGCTGCTGTGATTAAAAGAGCACCATGTGTTCCAGATCCACACACCTTGTTAAATTCGCTGAGACCAAATTCTAATAGTTTCTCAGTAATTGACATAAGTAATGCATTTTTCTCTGTGCCAGTACACCCAGATAGTCAATTCTGGTTTGCTTTTACCTTTAAAGGACAACGATATACATTTACCAGATTACCGCAGGGTTACGCAGAGAGCCCAACTATTTATTCTCAAGTCATGTCAGCATGTTTAGCCAATTTTGTTCCACCGGCAGATAGCCAACTATTAGTGTATGTTGATGACATTTTGATTGCCTCTGACACACGAGAAAACTGCATAACTGACACAGTAGCATTATTATGTTTCTTATTTGATAATGGCCACAAAGTGAGTAAAAGCAAAGTTCAGTTGTGTAGGGATAAAGTAAAATATTTAGGACATGAATTATCAGCCACAGGGCGCACGATCCTGTCTGACAGGAAGGAAGCGATTTTACATGCTCCGAAACCACAAACTAAAAAACAGATGATGTCATTTCTTGGACTGACTAATTACTGCAGGGCATGGATTCCCTGTTATGCAGAATTGACTAGTCCACTTTCTGATTTGATGTACAAGGATGATATTTCAATGTCAACTGTGTTGGAATGGAACAAAGATGCTGAGGAAGCCTTTGTAAAAGTAAAACAAACATTAGTGTCATCCACAGTTTTGGCACTACCAGATTATAGTAAACCATTCATTCAAACAGTTGATTGTAAGAATAAGTTCATGACTAGTGTTTTGGTTCAAGTGTATGGCTCAAAATTGAGGCCAGTTGCCTACTACTCATCTAAATTGGATGCAGTAGCAAGTGCTCTACCACCATGTGTACAGGCTGTTGTTGCAGCCTCTATGGCTGTTCAAAGTAGCAGTAATGTTGTTCTATTCCATCAGCTGACATTGAACGTTCCACATGCAGTCTCTGCACTTCTGTTGCAGACAAACATGAGCCTTTTGTCCCCAGCAAGACATCTTTCGTGCATGTCCTTGCTATTATCACAACCACACCTTACGGTAGAGCGATGTACAACATTGAATCCCTCCACATTGATACCTTTACCTGAGGATGGTGAGCCGCACAATTGTCTTGATGTAGCTACAGTCTGTACGAAAGCACGCCCAGACCTCCAGGACACACCCATCCCAAACAGTACAATTGTGTATGTGGATGGTTCTTCCACTAAAAATGCTTATGGACAACCACAATCTGGATATGCTGTTGTCACAAATTCAGAAGTATTGGATTCTGCTTCATTGCCATCGTCATTTTCAGCACAAGCAGCTGAATTAGTTGCTTTAACTGCAGCTTGCTATCTGTTTCAAGGTACGGCCTGTAATCAATTTATACAGACAGCCAGTACGCTTTCAGCACAGTGCATGTGTTTGCAAAACTGTGGGAGGAGCGTGGAATGGTGACATCATCTGGAAAGCCAGTGACTCATGCCACTCTCCTAACTGCCCTACTGCAAGCTGTGAAGTTGCCTCAACAAATTGCTATATGCAAATGTGCGGCTCACACCAATGGCTCTGACAGTGTTTCAAAAGGAAATGATTTTGCTGACAGAGCAGCAAAAGAGGCAGCAGCCGCTTCTTCTATTTTTGTTGTACAGGAAACCACTCCAGGTTTGCACTTAGGTCACATGCTGCTTGCTGAGATGCAACAGCAAGCACCTGAGAAAGAAAGGCAGATGTGGTTACACAAAGGAGCTACATTCGCAAATGATTTGTACTTATGACCACAACAGAAACCCATATTGCCAAAAAATATGTTTAAATGGGCAGCTATTATGAGCCATGGCGTTACGCATGTCTCATCAGGGGGTATGATATCGCAATTGCAATCTATTTTTTGTCTTTATGGGTTCGATGCATATGCAAAACAGCATTGTAGAGCATGCATGACATGTGCAAAACACAACTCACAAGGCAATTTGAGACCCCAAAGAGGCAAATTTCCAACACCACAATATCCCTTTCAAGTGATTCATATGGATTATATACAGTTGAGTAAACATGAGGGGAAGGAATTTTGTTTAGTTATAATTGATGCCTTCTCAAAATGGGTAGAATTGTTCCCCACAAAACATGCAGATGCACTTACAGTGGCTAAGGCATTGTGCAAAGACATCATTCCACGATTTGGAATACCAGAAACAGTCTATTCAGATAATGGAGCGCATTTTGTTAATACAATAGTGCAATACGTAGGAGAAGCGCTACAGGTCAATCTCAAAAATCATTGTGCTTATCATCCACAAAGTGCCGGATTAGTGGAAAGGATGAATGGAACAGTAAAAAACAGACTTAGAAAGACAATGGAGGAAACAGGCAGACCATGGACACATTGTGTAGATTTGGTAAAAATGTATATAAACATAACTAGTACCATGGGGTTGACACCGTATGAAACATTGTTTGGCAGAAAATATCGATTGCCATATTATGGGCAAATTTGGGATGTACCTGAGGAAGCCAATTTGGCAGATTACATGAGAAAGATGTTAGAAAGACAACGTGGGAGAGTTTCAAACACTGATGATCCCATTTCTCCACAGGAGGACCCTAAAGTGGTACCTGGAGACTGGGTGTTGATAAGAAGCATCAAGAGAAAACACTGGCATTCACCTAAATGGGAAGGGCCCCATCAAGTACTACTCACAACACCCACAGCTTTGAAAATCGGGGAAAGAAGTACATGGATTCATTTAACTCACTGTAAGAAAGTCATTTCTGCAGACACAGACAAACAGTAAGAACAGTAGGATAAGACTAGTAATAGTGTGTGAGCTTGGTGTTAAGATCCAGGTTAGACACGAAAGCTAGCAGAAGACATTAAGAAGCCACTGTTCTGAACATAGGTGTGCTGTAGTGTGCAGAAATGGCGAAAGAAAAAAAACAAAAGAACGAGGGTTCCTGGACCCCATGGACAGTCCTTGTTATGCTACTTTTCTTTTTCGGATTGGGCTTATTATTAAAAGCCATAAGCACGGGACATGATAATAAGGATCACCTCCGCAGATTGCAGAGACCAAAAAGAAGTAACGAAGACCCCAGTCCAATAATAAATGCCACAGTACATAGGTGTGATAGGAACAATGCGTACCGATTTGGTGTACAAGCCTGCATTCCTAGAAATGCTTCTGTGATCATCTCTGTACCATATAGTGGTCTTACCCATGGAATGCCGGATGGTGACAGAGGGACTAATTACGGAAATAGTTTCTCATGGTATATGACCAATGATCAACAAGATAAGAGATGGGAAACGTTGGTAGCCGATGAATGGAGTAGATGGACACCAAGATGGGCACAAACCGAGTGGGCTAAGTACCAGAGTCAAATTCTCAAAATGTATCAAACAGATGATAAGCTGTTTATAGTGGTGAATACCACAGAAAAAGGAACCATATTCCCACCTGATATAAAGGGAGACTGTTGGTTGTTCCTCCTTTGGGTATACAAACCAGGAAAAGATCCGTATTTCCATTTTTTCCTCTGTGAAACAGATAGAGTACAGCAACCAATATTGACAGAATTAAGTACGTCAAAGGGGGTGTCCATACAAGCAAAGGGGGTGTCCATACAAGCAAAGGGGATGTCCATACAAGGCACAAAAGACATGAAGGCAGATGACTGGTTCCTAGTAACTACAGGAATTAGTGGACAAAATAACAATTGGCTTTTAATGGCAGAACAAGCAGGACTAGCTGCAAAGAAGGACTGTGTTGTATGTATGGGACCTATATTACAGGTAATACCGGCAGCATTACCCAAAGACTGTCTGCTGACTGTAATGACACAGACATGCATTGCAGCAAACAACAATTGTTCTAAGTGGGACAAGATCTATCCATTGACCAAATTGACTAAGATTAAACCTTTATTTTCAAGCAAAGTTGGGCATGCTAACCATACATGTGTAAACTTGACAGGGACAAGTAAGACTTTGGGTAGCTTAAGCCACACTGCCTGGTGTAAGGATGTGGTCCATAGTACTCCCACATTCAAACCTGTCGGTAGGAGTGACGTATGGTGGTGGTGTGGTGATAACAGAATCTTTGACAGACTGC
Organism: Thalassophryne amazonica; assembly: GCF_902500255.1. Lineage (NCBI taxonomy): Eukaryota > Metazoa > Chordata > Actinopteri > Batrachoidiformes > Batrachoididae > Thalassophryne > Thalassophryne amazonica. Next base: position 3,969,184 of record NC_047110.1, read on the forward strand.
CACGAAATGTGTCAGGTTATTGTGCATTAATATCATTATTGTTACCAGTTAAAGCTATACCCATGACCCCTGAAGACGTTACGACATATGCAGCCTCTCTTATTCCTGAAGATTGGCAGAAAGGCATAGCCAGACATAGAGTAAAAAGAGATTGGAAAGGAGTGGGAAATCCAACATATATTGACGCAATAGGAGTCCCCAGAGGAGTGCCTGACGAGTATAAACTGGTTGATCAAATAGCAGCTGGATTCGAATCTTCCATCTGTTGGTGGTGTTCAATTAATAAAAACGTGGACAGAATAAACTACATCCACTACAATGTACAGAAATTAGGAAATTGGACTGAGGAAGGATTTAAGGCTGTCCATTCACAGTTAGAAGCCACGTCCCTTATGGCCTTCCAGAATCGTATTGCTCTGGATATGTTGTTGGCAGAGAAAGGAGGTGTTTGTGCCATGTTCGGAGAACAATGCTGCACATTCATTCCCAACAACACAGCTGCAGATGGCAGTCTCACTCAAGCCATCGACGGGCTGAGGACGTTGAACAGGAAGATGAAAGAGCACAGTGGAGTAAACACCGAAGGCTGGGATTGGTGGCTGGAAGGGATGGGAAAATGGAGGTCTTTGATTTCTTCACTATTAGTGTCTATAGCAGTATTTGCTGCAATTCTAACATTGTGTGGATGTTGTTGTATTCCATGTCTCCGAGGCCTTGTAAATAGAATGATAACCACAGCAGTAAGTCCAGGACCAGGAGGGGGACCAGCATCATATCCACTCCTGGGGCAAGACGACAACGAGGAGGAAGATGACCCTCATGACCTGTACCCAGACCAATGGAAGTATGATGACCCAGACACCGATGATGATGACAATGGTGACATCACCTCTGGGGTGTAAGCCTATAGAACATACCATGATGAACCTCTTAGTGAAAATCTCAAAAAGAAGTGCTAAGCTGGGTGATGCCTACTATATGTTTAACAGGCGATAAACAGGAGGGGAATGTTAAAGATTTTGTATATATGTTATCACTGTTAAACATTTGTACCTTTGTCTTCTTTCTCATGAAAACGTTGTTGTGCTGTTTAGCACCTGTCTTAACGTAACCCTGAGAATGTACTTGTTATTCAACCTTGTTTTAGCATGCTGGGGTCAATCTGAACTGGGAATGAAGAGCTGGATGTACTTATTATTATTATACAACCTTGTTTTTGTAGCCGCTAACGACTGGGAGTGAAGCATGATGGGGTCAGGCTGAACTGGGAGTAAAAGAACTGGAGGTTGTTTTGACTGTTGTGATGTGATGCTTAGTGTGAAGAACAGGACACTCCAGGCAGATGCTGAACAGCTGATAACTGCAACAGACGAACGGGATGTGCTGACCTTCGACGATAAGATTAAAAAGAAAGAAACTGTTTTTCCTTACAGCTGCACTTATTGACGTATGTGTTTATGTTACGGGAAGAAACTTGTCTTGCGTCGTCCCCCCCACCCTTAGGACAAGTTTTATGATGTGGTGAGGGCTTCTCTAATAAAAAGAGCGGGAGCACAGGCCAGACTTTAGTGTAGCCTTGGTGTACAGCCTGACTGCACTCCGCGCGAGATAAATTTGACTTTCTGTCTCACTGGTGTTTCTTGACTCTGTTTGTCTTATCAAGGTTTTAAGAATGTTTGGAGGAGAAAATACCCAACAGTTACAAATGATCTTCTTATGGCCTCAGACAGTGGACTCATCTCTGTGCTTGTTCTGTTAGACCTCAGTGCTGCTTTTGATACTGTTGACCATAAAATTTTATTACAGAGATTAGAGCATGCCATAGGTATTAAAGGCAGTTTGAAAGTTTGAATCATATTTGTCTAATAGATTACAATTTGTTCATGTAAATGGGGAATCTTCTTCACAGACTAAGGTTAATTATGGAGTTCCACAAGGTTCTGTGCTAGGACCAATTTTATTCACTTTATACATGCTTCCCTTAGGCAGTATTATTAGACGGTATTGCTTAAATTTTCATTGTTACGCAGATCAATCAATCAATCAACTTTTTTCTTATATAGCGCCAAACCACAAAAAACAGTTGCCCCAAGGCGCTCCATATTGCAAGGCAAGGCCATACAATAATTATGAAAAACCCCAACGGTCAAAACGACCCCCTATGAGCAAGCACTTGGCCACAGTGGGAAGGAAAAACTCCCTTTTAACAGGAAGAAACCTCCAGCAGAACCAGGCTCAGGGAGGGGCAGTCTTCTGCTGAGACTGGTTGGGGCTGAGGGAAAGAACCAGGAAAAAGACATGCCGAGAAGGGGGGCAGAGATCGATCACTAATGATTAAATGCAGAGTGATGCATACGGAGCAAAAAGAGAAAGAAACAGTGCATCATGGGAACCCCCCCCACAGTCTACGTCTAAAGCAACATAACCAAGGGATGGTCCAGGGTCACCCGATCCAGCCCTAACTATAAGCCTTAGCGAAAAGGAAAGTTTTAAGCCTAATCTTAAAAGTAGAGAGGGTATCTGTCTCCCTGATCTGAATTGGGAGCTGGTTCCACAGGAGAGGAGCCTGAAAGCTGAAGGCTCTGCCTCCCATTCTACTCTTACAAACCCTAGGAACTACAAGTAAGCCTGCAGTCTGAGAGCGAAGCGCTGTAATGGGGTAATATGGTACTACGAGGTCCCTAAGATAAGATGGGACCTGATTATTCAAAACCTTATAAGTAAGAAGAAGAATTTTAAATTCTATTCTAGAATTAACAGGAAGCCAATGAAGAGAGGCCAACACGGGTGAGATATGCTCTCTCCTGCTAGTCCCCGCCAGTACTCTAGCTGCAGCATTCTGAACCAACTGAAGGCTTTTTAGGGAACTTTTAGGACAACCTGATAATAATGAATTACAATAGTCCAGCCTAGATGAAATAAATGCATGAATTAGTTTTTCAGCATCACTCTGAGACAAGACCTTTCTGATTTTAGAGATATTGCGTAAATGCAAAAAGGCAGTCCTACATATTTGTTTAATATGCGCTTTGAATGACATATCCTGATCAAAAATGACTCCAAGATTTCTCACAGTATTACTAGAGATCAGGGAAATGCCATCCAGAGTAACGATCTGGTTAGACACCATGCTTCTAAGATTTGTGGGGCCAAGTACAATAACTTCAGTTTTATCTGAGTTTAAAAGCAGGAAATTAGAGGTCATCCATGTCTTTATGTCTGTAAGACAATCCTGCAGTTTAGCTAATTGGTGTGTATCCTCTGGCTTCATGGATAGATAAAGCTGGGTATCATCTGCGTAACAATGAAAATTTAAGCAATACCGTCTAATAATACTGCTTAAGGGAAGCATGTATAAAGTGAATAAAATTGGTCCTAGCACAGAATCTTGTGGAACTCCATAATTAACTTTAGTCTGTGAAGAAGATTCCCCATTTACATGAACAAACTGTAATCTATTAGACAAATATGATTCAAACCACCGTTTGATCAGTCAGCTGTTTTACAACTACCCTCTCAAGAATCTTTGAGAGAAAAGGAAGGTTGTAGATTGGCCTATAATTAGCTAAGATAGCTGGGTCAAGTGATGGCTTTTTAAGTAATGGTTTAATTACTGCCACCTTAAAGGCCTGTGGTACATAACCAACTAACAAAGATAGATTGATCATATTTAAGATTGAAGCATTAAATAATGGTAGGACTTCCTTGAGCAGCCTGGCAGGAATGGGGTCTAATAAACATGTTGATGGTTTGGATGAAGTAACTAATGAAAATAACTCAGACAGAACAATCGGAGAGAAAGAGTCTAACCAAATACCGGCATCACTGAAAGCAGCCAAAGATAACGATACATCTTTGGGATGGTTATGAGTAATTTTTTCTCTAATAGTCAAAATTTTGTTAGCAAAGAAAGTCATGAAGTCATTACTAGTTAAAGTTAATGGAATACTCAGCTCAATAAAGCTCTGACTGTCTGTCAGCCTGGCTACAGTGCTGAAAAGAAACCTGTGGTTGTTCTTATTTTCTTCAATTAGTGATGAGTAGAAAGATGTCCTAGCTTTACGGAGGGCTTTTTTATAGAGCAACAAACTCTTTTTCCAGTCTAAGTGAAGATCTTCTAAATTAGTGAGACGCCATTTCCTCTCCAACTTACGGGTTATCTGCTTTAAGCTACGAGTTTGTGAGTTATACCACGGAGTCAGACACTTCTGATTTAAAGCTCTCTTTTTCAGAGGAGCTACAGCATCCAAAGTTGTCTTCAATGAGCATGTAAAACTATTGACGAGATACTCTAACTCCCTTACAGAGTTTAGGTAGCTACTCTGCTCTGTGTTGGTATATGACATTAGAGAACATAAAGAAGGAATCATATCCTTAAACCTAGTTACAGCGCTTTCTGAAAGACTTCTAGTGTAATGAAACTTATTCCCCACTGCAGGGTAGTCCATCAGAGTAAATGTAAATGTTATTAAAAATGATCAGACAGAAGGGAGTTTTCAGGGAATACTGTTAAGTCTTCTATTTCCATACCATAAGTCAGAACAAGATCTAAAATATGATTAAAGTGGTGGGTGGACTCATTTACTTTTTGAGCAAAGCCGATAGAGTCTAATAATAGATTAAATGCAGTGTTGAGGCTGTCATTCTCAGCATCTGTGTGGATGTTAAAATCGCCCACTATAATCGCCCACGCAGATGATACCCAGCTTTATCTATCCATGAAGCCAGAGGACACACACCAATTAGCTAAACTGCAGGATTGTCTTACAGACATAAAGACATGGATGACCTCTAATTTCCTGCTTTTAAACTCAGATAAAACTGAAGTTATTGTACTTGGCCCCACAAATCTTAGAAACATGGTGTCTAACCAGATCCTTACTCTGGATGGCATTACCCTGACCTCTAGTAATACTGTGAGAAATCTTGGAGTCATTTTTGATCAGGATATGTCATTCAAAGCGCATATTAAACAAATATGTAGGACTGCTTTTTTGCATTTACGCAATATCTCTAAAATCAGAAAGGTCTTGTCTCAGAGTGATGCTGAAAAACTAATTCATGCATTTATTTCCTCTAGGCTGGACTATTGTAATTCATTATTATCAGGTTGTCCTAAAAGTTCCCTGAAAAGCCTTCAGTTAATTCAAAATGCTGCAGCTAGAGTACTAACGGGGACTAGAAGGAGAGAGCATATCTCACCCATATTGGCCTCTCTTCATTGGCTTCCTGTTAATTCTAGAATAGAATTTAAAATTCTTCTTCTTACTTATAAGGTTTTGAATAATCAGGTCCCATCTTATCTTAGGGACCTCGTAGTACCATATCACCCCAATAGAGCGCTTCGCTCTCAGACTGCAGGCTTACTTGTAGTTCCTAGGGTTTGTAAGAGTAGAATGGGAGGCAGAGCCTTCAGCTTTCAGGCTCCTCTCCTGTGGAACCAGCTCCCAATTCAGATCAGGGAGACAGACACCCTCTCTACTTTTAAGATTAGGCTTAAAACTTTCCTTTTTGCTAAAGCTTATAGTTAGGGCTGGATCAGGTGACCCTGAACCATCCCTTAGTTATGCTGCTATAGACTTAGACTGCTGGAGGGTTCCCATGATGCACTGTTTCTTTCTCTTTTTGCTCTGTATGCACCACTCTGCATTTAATCATTAGTGATTGATCTCTGCTCCCCTCCACAGCATGTCTTTTTCCTGGTTCTCTCCCTCAGCCCCAACGAGTCCCAGCAGAAGACTGCCCCTCCCTGAGCCTGGTTCTGCTGGAGGTTTCTTCCTGTTAAAAGGGAGTTTTTCCTTCCCACTGTCGCCAAGTGCTTGCTCACAGGGGGTTGTTTTGACCGTTGGGGTTTTTACGTAATTATTGTATGGCCTTTGAGTGCAACTCCAAAAAGGTGCTTTCCGTGGTGCGAGTAATTTTTAGCCAAATAAAAGATAGTGAAATTTAATGGTGAATTATTCAGAGTATATGTACAGCTAATATAAACATAAGGTAAAATAAAATAAAATGAAATGTGGACCAAGTAAAATGTAAAATGAGAATTATATACAACTGTGGAATCATATTGCACGGGAATATTGCACATGGTTTACAGATATTAAACAAGAAACTTGAAAGGTGCAGATTAGAGTGATTTGTTATTGTTCAGAGCAGTGATCGCTCTGGGGAGACAGCTGTCCCTGAGTCTGTTTGTCCTAGTTTTGATTGACCTATACCGTCGGCCGGAGGGTAGTAGGTCAAGCAGGTGGTTGCTGGGGTGGGATGTGTCTTTGCTGATGCTGGCATCTCTGCTGAGGTACCTAGAGCTGGCAATGTCCTCCAGGCTGGACAGAGAGCAGCCAGTGATCCCCTGGGCTGTTTTGATCACCCTCTGCAGCGCTCTCCTGTCTGCTGCTGAGCACCACCCGTACCACGCTGTGATGCAGTATGTCAGGATGCTCTCGATGGCGGCTCTGTAGAACAACACCAGCAGCTTCTCCTCCAGATTGTTTCTCCTGAGCACCCCCAGGAAGTGGAGTTGCTGCTGGGCTTTCTTCACCACCAATGTGGTGTTGGCAGTCCAGGAGAGGCTGTCAGAGAGCTGCACTCTCAGGAATCTACACAGTCCCCTTGGATGTAGATTGGGGCTGGGTCAGCCCTGTCGTTCCTGAAGTCCAGGATTATTTCTTTTGTTTTTGTGGTGTTCAGCGGCAGGTTGTTAGCTGAACATCACGGTGTCAGTTGATTTACCTCGTCTCTGTAGTCGGTCTCATCCCCTCCTGAGATGAGCCCAATCACGGTGGTATCATCCGCAAACTTTATGATGGTGTTTGTGGGATGGGTCGGAGAGCAGTCGTGCGTGTAAAGGGTGAAAAGGAGGGGGCTCAGTACACAGCCTTGGGAGGAACCAGTACTGAGTGTGATGGTGGAGGAAAGGTGGGGGCCAAGTTTCACGGACTGTGGCGGTTTGTGAGGAAGTCCTTGTTCCACTGGCAGATGGGGGTGGAGATACCCAGATGTGTCAGTTTCTGGACCAGGATCACCAGGATGATGTGGTTGAAGGCTGAGCTGCAGTCCAGGAAGAGCATCCTCACATAGCTCCCCTGGTGCTCCAGGTGGCACAGCGCGGTGTGGAGAGCTGTGGTGATAGCGTCCTCTGTGGAGCAGTTTGCCCTGTAGGCAAACTGGTGGGGGTTCAGAGTGGGAGGCAGACAGGCCCTGATGTGCTGAGAGACCAGTCTTTCAAAGCACTTCATGACTATAGGCGTAAGTGCAACAGGCCTGTAGTCATTTATGCTCTAATGATTAAATGCAGAGTGGTGCATACAGAGCAAAAAGAGAAAGAAACACTCAGTGCATCATGGGAACCCCCCAGCAGTCTATGTCTATAGCAGCATACCTAAGGGATGGTTCAGGGTCACCTGATCCAGCCCTAACTATAAGCTTTAGCAAAAAGGAAAGTTTTATGCCTAATCTTAAAAGTAGAGAGGGTGTCTGTCTCTCTGATCTGAATTGGGAGCTGGTTCCACAGGAGAGGAGCCTGAAAGCTGAAGGCTCTGCCTCCCATTCTACTCTTAAAAACCCTAGGAACTACAAGTAAGCCTGCAGTCTGAGAGCGAAGCGCTCTATTGGGGTGATATGGTACTATGAGGTCCCTAAGATAAAATGGGACCTGATTATTCAAAACCTTATAAGTAAGAAGAAGAATTTTAAATTCTATTCTAGAATTAACAGGAAGCCAATGAAGAGAGGCCAATATGGGTGAGATATGCTCTCTCCTTCTAGTCCCTGTCAGTACTCTAGCTGCAGCATTTTGAATTAACTGAAGGCTTTTCAGGGAACTTTTAGGACAACCTGATAATAATGAATTACAATAGTCCAGCCTAGAGGAAATAAATGCATGAATTAGTTTTTCAGCATCACTCTGAGACAAGACCTTTCTAATTTTAGAGATATTGCACAAATGCAAAAAAGCAGTCCTACATATTTGTTTAATATGCGCTTTGAATGACATATCCTGATCAAAAATTACTCCAAGATTTCTCACAGTATTACTAGAGGTCAGGGTAATGCCATCCAGAGTAAGGTGTTGTGTGGGCCGCTGAAGAGGAGGTACTGCTGGCCCACCACCACCAGAGGGCGCCCTGCCTGGAGTGCGGGCTCCAGGCACCAGAGGGCGCTGCCGCCTTATGGGAGCAGCCTGGGTGACAGCTGTCACCCATCACTGGACACAGCTGTTCCACTCAGCACAGAGGTATATCAGGAGGACGGCGTCTCCACCTCAGTGCCGAGATATCGCCTTTAGACTGAGGTAACGTACTCTGCATTTATATTCTGATTAAAAGACTTGTTAAACCTTTTCAGGACTGCTGATTACTGAAAGCTAAATTGCTTGGATAAGTACTCACCTGCCTGCCATATTGTGACTAGAGGTGGAGGCGGCTTCTCCCCTCTCCGTTACTGGGTGCTGTCGCATCCATGCCTGTGTTGTTGCTCTCTCCCGCCAGCAGTACCGGATCCGACGAGCGGAGGCAGTGGCCACCTGGGACTTCGGGACTTGGCGGTTCCAGTATTTCCAGGGTTCGGTGGCAGAGGAGATCTGGGTGGTTTCGGTTCGACTGAGACGGACGTCTCCTACCTTCGAGCCTGCCCACACGACACCAGCGGATTCGACCCCAAATTGTGATTGTTGTATTCATTGTGCTCGTTTCACAATAGTAAACCTTGTTATTCACCTTCCTCCATTGTCCGTTCATTGCGCCCCCTGTTGTGGGTCCGTGTACCTACACTTTCACAACATAAGGATCTGGTTAGACACCATGTTTCTAAGATTTGTGGGGCCAAGTACAATAACTTCAGTTTTATCTGAGTTTAAAAGCAGGAAATTAGAGGTCATCCATGTCTTTATGTCTGTAAGACAATCCTGCAGTTTAGCTAACTGGTGTGTGTCCTCTGGCTTCATGGATAGATAAAGCTGGGTATCATCTGCGTAACAATGAAAATTTAAGCAATGCTGTCTAATAATACTGCCTAAGGGAAGCATGTATAAAGTGAATAAAATTGGTCCTAGCACAGAACCTTGTGGAACTCCATAATTAACCTTAGTCTGTGAAGAAGATTCCTCATTTACATGAACAAATTGTAATCTATTAGATAAATATGATTCAAACCACCGCAGCGCAGTGCCTTTAATACCTATGGCATGCTCTAATCTCTGTAATAAAATTTTATGGTCAACAGTATCAAAAGCAGCACTGAGGTCTAACAGAACAAGCACAGAGATGAGTCCACTGTCTGAGGCCATAAGAAGATCATTTGTAACCTTCACTAATGCTGTTTCTGTACTATGATGAATTCTAAAACCTGACTGAAACTCTTCAAATAGACCATTCCTCTGCAGATGATGCTGTTTTACAACTACCCTTTCAAGAATTTTTGAGAGAAAAGGAAGGTTGGAAATTGGCCTATAATTAGCTAAGATAGATGGATTGGGATAACTTTTATATTTATTAATCTAAAATTCTGAAACTTGGCAAACGTCAAGAAAACAACAGGGAAACTATCATCAAAGTGTTGGAAATTTCATATAAGCCCCCTGGTGGCCAAATTTCACCAACTGTACAATTATTCATATTTCAATGTCAGACAATCGTATCCCATATATATAGATAAATATAACTTAACAGTCAGTCAGTCAGTAGGCTTATTTGTGACTTTGAGAACAAATCAGAGAAATCCAGCAATGGTAAACATATGAGCAGACAGCTAGCATTCAGAATTCCTTTGTAAAGGAAGTAAGTGCTCTCAAGAAGGTCATTGAGGATCTTGGAAGTCCTTTTCTGGAAGACAGCAAGGATTTGTTAACTCTTGACAGAAAAGTTGTCACAAGCCAATCAGCTGCAGAAAGTGTCAAAGAGATGTATGAGCTAGGACGACGCCAGTTTAAAACATTCATATCTGAACAGATCACAACTCAAGCAAAGTCAGTTACTCAGCCCATCAAGAAAAACAAGTTGTTCTTCATTGTTCTCTGAAAATCAACATAAGTCGAAAAAGAAAAGTCAGGTATCTGCATTGAAGGATGACTGTGTCTTTTTCTCTGGACTGTACATTGCCTGCCGATCTTGAGAGGGAAAACTGGAAGAGTTCTTCATATATGAGAACCAACCATGGCCACCATCTCTATCAAAGTCAGGGGAGATGAGATCAGGAAAGAAGTCTGTTGATTCCTCTGGAAAGCCTTTCAAACTCTGACCACACAGTCCCTAAGGTTACAGCAGTCGTGCTTGATGGCACAATGGTGGTGCACACTCTAACCCCAACAGTGTCAAAGACATTCTCAGTCTATGTCACAAAGGTCTTCGTGCCCCACATTGAGAACATCCTGAAGGATGTTGAAAGGGTCGATGTAGTGTTTGATGTTTACAAGCCACAGATTCTGAAGAACTCAACCAGGGAGAAAAGAGGCAATGGTGTACGCAGGAAAGTAACTCTCACCACACAAATTCCAGGAAACTGGCAGAGCTTCCTCTGGAATAATGACAACAAGACTGAGCTGTTTGTACTTCTAGCTGAACATGCTGCAGGCATTCACATGCAAAACAGACAAGTTGTCTGCACTTTGAAGGAACATGTGACTTGCAATGCTGCTGTGACAGACATGTCAAATCTTCAGCCCTGTACGCAGGAAGAAGCAGACACGTGCATCATGTTGTATGCCAAGGATGCTTCCAACAAGGGTCACCAGAGTATCCTCATTAGAACAGCAGGCACTGATGTTGTTGTACTAGCTGTGGCATTTTTCGACCAGTTTGCCACCTCTGAATTGTGGATATCATTTGGTACTGGAAAGTTCCAAAGATACATTGCTGTACATGAGATTGCCACTGCCCTGACATCAACCAAAGGAAAGGCTCTGCCATTTTTCCATGCACTAACTGGCTGTGATGTAACATCTTTCTTTGCTGGAAGAGGCAAGAAGAGTGCATGGGAAACTTGGATTGCATTTCCAGAGGTCACAGATGCTTTCTTGTCCCTTGCAAATCCACAACTTCAGTTGAGAGATGATCTACTGGCTCTTATTCAGAGATTTGTTGCGCTGTGGTATGACCGCACTGCTGACACCTCCAATGTCAACGAAGCACGTCAGCACATGTTCTCAAAGAAATCAAAGTCTATAGAAGGCATTCCTCCCACAGAAGCTACACTCCAACAGCATACTTTGAGAGCAGTCTTCCAAGCTGCACATGTGCGGGGTCAGTCATTGCAGCTGGATGCAAAACTGCTGAGCCCTTCTGACTTTGGCTGGGAATGGGATGCACTCTCATCTCAGTGGTTGCTAAAATGGACCAGCCTTCAATTGTAAGAAATCATGCCGTGGCATGTGTACATGCAGCAAAGCAAAGTTCAAATGCACATCACTCTGCCAGTGTGAACGGAGCTGTTTTCAAACATAGATCACTTGCAAATATTCCCAAAGAGTTTGTTTTGGTTTAAGCTAGTTCACCTTTACTTCATTCTCTTTTCTACAATTTGCTTTTCATCCAATATTGTAAAGTTTACACTTTCAGATAATAGTTGGTGTCACTGCTTGTTTTTCCTGGTATGTTGTATTGTTGGGGTTCCATCTCCTTCGTGTCTCACTCTTCATCACCTCCCAGTTATTACTGTCACCACTCGTCTTTTGTTCTTCAATTTCAATTTTAATTTATTTTCATTTATATAGTGCCAAATCACAACAAAGTTGCCTCAAGGTGCTTCACACAAGTAAGGTCTAACCTTACTCATTGTTAATTGGTCAGAAGTGTGTCTCTGGGGTGCACATCACTCTGACTTCTTGTTTTCACACTATAACAGTTTCTCAGCATCACCTGTATGTGTGGTTCTTGTCTGTCTTCATGTTGTTTTGGTGGTTGGCCCTTACTAATAGAAATTGTCTGTTAGCTTTAAATTAAACATTATACGTATGCTGATCAGGAATGGCAGGTGAAGGTCACACATGCACACCACGCTCACCCATGCACATACTATCATATTACATGCTATCTGTCTTGCAAGAACAAATTGCATATATGTGTGTATATCTAGAAAATGGTTCTGCCAGTTTGGCATTTACCATTACTACATATACAGACAGGATGAAAAAACCAAATAACATGCATGTACATGTATTAAAATGTATCCACTGGCGTGTGTGTATGTGTGTTACTGGTGTGGTGTGTGTTTGTGTAACCTTTCTCCAGAGCTTCGATCTGCTCCTGTGTGAATGATGTTCTGTTCCTCTGTAGTTTCCTCTTCAGCTGAAGTCTCATTTGTGTCTCCTCGGTGTCCTCACCATTGAAGGGGACTGACATCATTTTCTCATCTCCTTCTGTTTGTGAGGAACAGGCAAACTCATTAAGACACTGGACTGACGTGGACTTCAGTGAACACACTTTGTCTCACACGCAAACATCAGGAGGAGCTGTTGGAATTCATACTCCTGCCAAACATCAACACATGTTCCAGGAAGTCAGAATGGACTCACGCGTTTTGAGCTCAATACCAAATATTTATTAACTGAGCGTGACATCTGTACAGGGGAGCATCAGACAGAGGTGTTGCACGAACCGAATATGAAGCTGACCTGTCCGCTTCACCTCCATGAAGAACTTGCAAACAGATGGTCCGGTCGTTAGTTAGTAAACTTTCAATCTGTGTGTTTTTTCTGATGCTGTGTAGACATTTTATTTATTTATTTATTTAACTTGAAAAGATAAACCCCTTGAGATTATGAATGAATTTATTTATTCAGCACACAAATCAACAATAACTAAACAACTCAACAACGAATTACACACATATATACAAACCTGCATGCAGAAACACAGATACACACACATATATCAGAGACATGGCAACAAATACCAAAATAACGTGCAAAATTAATCAATTAAATAAAATTATAAACCCAACCAGACAAACAATGGCACACAACACACAATCCCGAAAACGATAACAAAATCAATAAAACTATAAAGCATTCAAACTAAAGCAAGCAATTTTATAATTCTTCTAAAGCCAACTAAAGTACCAAGTACTTGATTGTTGTTGGGACAGTTGTTCCAGTTGTTAAGACCTTGAACAGAAACACAATGACTTTTTGCAGAAGTTCAGATCCTTAATTTCTCAAAAAATAATGTTCCTCTCAAATTATAACTGGAGTCCTTCCATTTAAGCAGATCCTGGACATGTTTTGGCAACAGTGTATTTTTTTTAACTTTATACAGAATTTGTATTGTGATGTACTCAACAAAGTGCCAGAATTTTAGAATATGTACACAGACAAACAATGGATTTGTTGGCTCACAACGTGATTTGTTACAGATCATTCTTATAGCTTTCTGTTGCAACAGAAATATTGGATGAGTATTACTTTTATATGTATTTCCCCAAACCTCAATACAATAGGTCATACATGGAACAAGCAATGAATGACACAAAAAAAGTTAATGAGCGTTCGGAAATGAAATCTTGTGCTTGATACAAGATGACAATGGCTTTTGACAAATTTATGGAATATGGTCATATCTGACTTGGATTTTCTAATCATGTTTTTAGCTTTGTGGTTTGTAACGAATGAGATACGCGTTCCGGACCGATTTTCATGGTAACCGGTCTGATATGGGAAAATATCAGACCGGAAATCGGCCACTCAGAGTGGGCGTAGCATTGCTGCCATATAATAAAACTGAAAATTAACATGCACAGAAAAGAACTCCTGATGCTCATTGATCTGCAAGACGTCAACTTGACAGTGGAACCAGGTTTTCGATGCTCAACCAGCTGCAGGAGAGATGAAACAAGAAAAGAGCAGAAGAGAACAGAAGAACCAGCACACAGCTCTAAACTCCTGAACCCAAATACAATAAAAGAAACTGCACACAGCTCTAAACTCCTGAACCCAAATACAATAAAACAAACTACACACAGCTCGAGACTCCTGAACCCAAATACAATAAAAGAAACTACACACAGCTCGAGACTCCTGAACCCAAATACAATAAAAGAAACTGCACACAGCTCGAGACTCCTGAACCCAAATACAATAAAAGAAACTACACACAGCTCGAGACTCCTGAACCCAAATACAATAAAAGAAACTGCACACAGCTCGAGACTCCTGAACCCAAATACAATAAAAGAAACTGCACACAGCTCGAGACTCCTGAACCCAAATACAATAAAAGAAACTACACACAGCTCTAAACTCCTGAACCCAAATACAATAAAACAAACTACACACAGCTCGAGACTCCTGAACCCAAATACAATAAAAGAAACTACACACAGCTCGAGACTCCTGAACCCAAATACAATAAAAGAAACTGCACACAGCTCGAGACTCCTGAACCCAAATACAATAAAAGAAACTACACACAGCTCGAGACTCCTGAACCCAAATACAATAAAAGAAACTACACACAGCTTGAGACTCCTGAACCCAAATACAATAAAAGAAACTGCACACAGCTCGAGACTCCTGAACCCAAATACAATAAAAGAAACTGCACACAGCTCGAGACTCCTGAACCCAAATACAATAAAAGAAACTGCACACAGCTCGAGACTCCTGAACCCAAATACAATAAAAGATACTGCACACAGCTCGAGACTCCTGAACCCAAATACAATAAAAGAAACTGCACACAGCTCGAGACTCCTGAACCCAAATACAATAAAAGAAACTGCACACAGCTCGAGACTCCTGAACCCAAATACAATAAAAGAAACTACACACAGCTCGAGACTCCTGAACCCAAATACAATAAAAGAAACTACACACAGCTTGAGACTCCTGAACCCAAATACAATAAAAGAAACTACACACAGCTCGAGACTCCTGAACCCAAATACAATAAAAGAAACTACACACAGCTCGAGACTCCTGAACCCAAATACAATAAAAGAAACTGCACACAGCTCGAGACTCCTGAACCCAAATACAATAAAAGAAACTGCACACAGCTCGAGACTCCTGAACCCAAATACAATAAAAGAAACTGCACACAGCTTGAGACTCCTGAACCCAAATACAATAAAAGAAACTGCACACAGCTCTAGACTCCTGAACCCAAATACAATAAAAGAAACTGCACACAGCTCGAGACTCCTGAACCCAAATACAATAAAAGAAACTGCACACAGCTCTAGACTCCTGAACCCAAATACAATAAAAGAAACTGCACACAGCTCGAGACTCCTGAACCCAAATACAATAAAAGAAACTGCACACAGCTCGAGACTCCTGAACCCAAATACAATAAAAGAAACTGCACACAGCTCGAGACTCCTGAACCCAAATACAATAAAAGAAACTGCACACAGCTCGAGACTCCTGAACCCAAATACAATAAAAGAAACTGCACACAGCTCTAAACTCCTGAACCCAAATACAATAAAAAAAACTGCACACAGCTCGAGACTCCTGAACCCAAATACAATAAAAGAAACTGCACACAGCTCGAGACTCCTGAACCCAAATACAATAAAAGAAACTGCACACAGCTCTAAACTCCTGAACCCAAATACAATAAAAAAAAACTGCACACAGCTCGAGACTCCTGAACCCAAATACAATAAAAGAAACTGCACACAGCTCGAGACTCCTGAACCCAAATACAATAAAAGAAACTGCACACAGCTCGAGACTCCTGAACCCAAATACAATAAAAGAAACTGCACACAGCTCGAGACTCCTGAACCCAAATACAATAAAAGAAACTGCACACAGCTCGAGACTCCTGAACCCAAATACAATAAAAGAAACTGCACACAGCTCGAGACTCCTGAACCCAAATACAATAAAAGAAACTGCACACAGCTCGAGACTCCTGAACCCAAATACAATAAAAGAAACTGCACACAGCTCGAGACTCCTGAACCCAAATACAATAAAAGAAACTGCACACAGCTCGAGACTCCTGAACCCAAATACAATAAAAGAAACTACACACAGCTCTAGACTCCTGAACCCAAATACAATAAAAGAAACTACACACAGCTCTAACTCCTGAACCCAAATACAATAAAACAAACTACACACAGCTCTAAACTCCTGAACCCAAATACAATAAAAGAAACTGCACACAGCTCTAAACTCCTGAACCCAAATACAATAAAAGAAACTGCACACAGCTCTAAACTCCTGAACCCAAATACAATAAAAGAAACTGCACACAGCTCTAAACTCCTGAACCCAAATACAATAAAACAAACTGCACACAGCTCTAAACTCCTGAACCCAAATACAATAAAACAAACTACACACAGCTCTAAACTCCTGAACCCAAATACAATAAAACAAACTACACACAGCTCTAAACTCCTGAACCCAAATACAATAAAACAAACTACACACAGCTCTAAACTCCTGAACCCAAATACAATAAAACAAACTGCACACAGCTCTAAACTCCTGAACCCAAATACAATAAAACAAACTGCACACAGCTCTAAACTCCTGAACCCAATACAATAAAACAAACTGCACACAGCTCTAGACTCCTGAACCCAAATACAATAAAAGAAACTGCACACAGCTCGAGACTCCTGAACCCAAATACAATAAAAGAAACTGCACACAGCTCGAGACTCCTGAACCCAAATACAATAAAAGAAACTACACACAGCTTGAGACTCCTGAACCCAAATACAATAAAACAAACTACACACAGCTCTAAACTCCTGAACCCAAATACAATAAAACAAACTACACACAGCTCTAAACTCCTGAACCCAAATACAATAAAAGAAACTGCACACAGCTCTAAACTCCTGAACCCAAATACAATAAAACAAACTGCACACAGCTCTAAACTCCTGAACCCAAATACAATAAAAGAAACTGCACACAGCTCTAAACTCCTGAACCCAAATACAATAAAACAAACTACACACAGCTCTAAACTCCTGAACCCAAATACAATAAAACAAACTACACACAGCTCTAAACTCCTGAACCCAAATACAATAAAACAAACTACACACAGCTCTAAACTCCTGAACCCAAATACAATAAAAGAAACTGCACACAGCTCTAAACTCCTGAACCCAAATACAATAAAACAAACTGCACACAGCTCTAAACTCCTGAACCCAAATACAATAAAACAAACTGCACACAGCTCTAAACTCCTGAACCCAAATACAATAAAACAAACTACACACAGCTCTAAACTCCTGAACCCAAATACAATAAAACAAACTACACACAGCTCTAAACTCCTGAACCCAAATACAATAAAACAAACTACACACAGCTCTAAACTCCTGAACCCAAATACAATAAAACAAACTGCACACAGCTCTAAACTCCTGAACCCAAATACAATAAAACAAACTACACACAGCTCTAAACTCCTGAACCCAAATACAATAAAACAAACTACACACAGCTCTAAACTCCTGAACCCAAATACAATAAAACAAACTACACACAGCTCTAAACTCCTGAACCCAAATACAATAAAACAAACTACACACAGCTCTAAACTCCTGAACCCAAATGCAATAAAACAAACTGCACACAGCTCTAAACTCCTGAACCCAAATGCAATAAAACAAACTACACACAGCTCTAAACTCCTGAACCCAAATACAATAAAACAAACTACACACAGCTCTAAACTCCTGAACCCAAATACAATAAAAGAAACTACACACAGCTCTAAACTCCTGAACCCAAATACAATAAAAGAAACTGCACACAGCTCTAAACTCCTGAACCCAAATACAATAAAACAAACTGCACACAGCTCTAAACTCCTGAACCCAAATACAATAAAACAAACTACACACAGTGTTGTGTGGGCCGCTGAAGAGGAGGTACTGCTGGCCCACCACCACAAGATGGCGCCCTGCTTGAAGTGCGGGCTTCAAGCACGAGAGGGCGTCGGCTTTGCTGGATGTGACAGCTATCATTAATCAACACAAGCTGTCACCCATCACCACCACTACAAAGACCGGACTGCAACTCCACCTCCTCGCCGAGAAATCAACTACCATTCAGGTAATTTCTCTGCTGACTGACACTTTGTGTGTAATAACCTGAACTTCTGTTGCAGCCGTTTTCCTGGAGTGTGTCCTTATCTGAGGGATTGGCGTTTGGTGTGACAGCGACGGCTTCGCCTCACACCCCAACCCAGATAAGTGGTTGACCAGGAGCTGCACGAGTGTGTGTGATTGGAGGTGGAGGTTTTCCCTCCTTTACTTAATACAGACTGTGGGATTACTGAGTGTGCGAACTCACACTCATCAGGACTGTCTCTGTTTTCTGCCAGCAGTACCGGGTCTGACTGCTGAAGACAGCGGCCACCTGGGGCACAGGGCTTGGCGGCTCCGGTGTTCTTCAGCTCCGTTGGTGTTGGAAGCTGTGTGGGGATCCAGCTCTTCTCTCTCCAGGCGTCTTCTATCGTCGAGCCTGCCCACACGTCACCTGGTGTATGATTGACAGTCCACCATATTGTTATTGTCTGTACGTTGTTGTGCGATTCACAACATTAAATTGTTACTTTTTGGCTTATCCATTGTCCGTTCATTAACGCCCCCTGTTGTGGGTCCGTGTCACGACACTTTCACAACAGGATTTCTCGGCCAGCGTCATGGATCCCGAGGGGTGTCAACCATCGCTTGAACAGCCAATGGGAGAGCGAGGTGCACAGGTGCCAGCAGGAGGCGTGGTGGGTGAGCTGCAACACATCTTAACCGCCTTTGCCGCTCGGTTGGACTTAGTTACCGAGCAGAGCAGTGTTCTCAATCGCAGGATAGAGGCTCTCACCGCCCAGGTGGAAGCGCATGATCAGGGCGCTGCTGCAGCACCTCCTCCTGCTGACTGTGTGCCAGAAACAGACATTCCGCTGGTCGTTCAACGACCCCCCCCACCTTCCCCTGAAGCATACATAAGCCCTCCGGAGCCATACGGAGGCTGTGTGGAGACGTGCGCGGACTTCTTGCTGCAGTGCTTGCTCGTCTTTTCACAGCGTCCCGTCATGTACGCGTCAGACGCCAGCCGGGTGGCTTACGTTATAAACTTGCTTCGAGGAGATGCACGCGCCTGGGCTACGGCGCTTTGGGAGCAGAATTCACGGCTCCTAACGGTTTGTACTGAGTTTGTGAGGGAGTTCCGACAGGTGTTCGACCACCCTCATAGAGGCGAGACCGCTTCAAGTGTGCTGCTGTCGATAAGACAGGGGTGTCGGAGTGCAGCAAAGTATGCAGTCGACTTCCGCATCGCGGCAGCACGAGCCGGCTGGAATGCTGTTGCGCTCCGCGCCGCCTTTGTAAACGGACTGTCTCTGGTCCTCAAGGAGCACCTGGTGGCGAAGGATGAGCCGCGGGATTTAGATGGGCTAAACTCCTGAACCCAAATACAATAAAATAAACTACACACAGCTCTAAACTCCTGAACCCAAATACAATAAAAGAAACTGCACACAGCTCTAAACTCCTGAACCCAAATACAACAAAACAAACTGCACACAGTTCTAGAATCCTGAACCCAAATACAATAAAACAAACTGCACACAGTTCTAGAATCCTGAACCCAAATACAATAAAACAAACTGCACACAGCTCGAGACTCGTGAACCCAAATACAATCAATCAATCAATCAATTTTTTTTATATAGCGCCAAATCACAACAAACAGTTGCCCCAAGGCGCTTTATATTGTAAGGCAAGGCCATACAATAATTATGTAAAACCCCAACGGTCAAAATGACCCCCTGTGAGCAAGCACTTGGCTACAGTGGGAAGGAAAAACTCCCTTTTAACAGGAAGAAACCTCCAGCAGAACCAGGCTCAGGGAGGGGCAGTCTTCTGCTGGGACTGGTTGGGGCTGAGGGAGAGAACCAAGAAAAAGACATGCTGTGGAGGGGAGCAGAGATCGATCACTAATGATTAAATGCAGAGTGGTGCATACAGAGCAAAAAGAGAAAGAAACAGTGCATCATGGGAACCCCCCAGCAGTCTACGTCTATAGCAGCATAACTAAGGGATGGTTCAGGGTCACCTGATCCAGCCCTAACTATAAGCTTTAGCAAAAAGGAAAGTTTTAAGCCTAATCTTAAAAGTAGAGAGGGTGTCTGTCTCCCTGATCTGAATTGGGAGCTGGTTCCACAGGAGAGGAGCCTGAAAGCTGAAGGCTCTGCCTCCCATTCTACTCTTACAAACCCTAGGAACTACAAGTAAGCCTGCAGTCTGAGAGCGAAGTGCTCTATTGGGGTGATATGGTACTACGAGGTCCCTAAGATAAGATGGGACCTGATTATTCAAAACCTTATAAGTAAGAAGAAGAATTTTAAATTCTATTCTAGAATTAACAGGAAGCCAATGAAGAGAGGCCAATATGGGTGAGATATGCTCTCTCCTTCTAGTCCCCGTCAGTACTCTAGCTGCAGCATTTTGAATTAACTGAAGGCTTTTAAGGGAACTTTTAGGACAACCTGATAATAATGAATTACAATAGTCCAGCCTAGAGGAAATAAATGCATGAATTAGTTTTTCAGCAACACTCTGAGACAAGACCTTTCTGATTTTAGAGATATTGCGTAAATGCAAAAAAGCAGTCCTACATATTTGTTTAATATGCGCTTTGAATGACATATCCTGATCAAAAATGACTCCAAGATTTCTCACAGTATTACTAGAGGTCAGGGTAATGCCATCCAGAGTAAGGATCTGGTTAGACACCATGTTTCTAAGATTTGTGGGGCCAAATACAATAACTTCAGTTTTATCTGAGTTTAAAAGCAGGAAATTAGAGGTCATCCATGTCTTTATGTCTGTAAGACAATCCTGCAGTTTAGCTAATTGGTGTGTGTCCTCTGGCTTCATGGATAGATAAAGCTGGGTATCATCTGCGTAACAATGAAAATTTAAGCAATACCGTCTAATAATACTGCCTAAGGGAAGCATGTATAAAGTAAATAAAATTGGTCCTAGCACAGAACCTTGTGGAACTCCATAATTAACTTTAGTCTGTGAAGAAGATTCCCCATTTACATGAACAAATTGTAATCTATTAGACAAATATGATTCAAACCACCGCAGCGCAGTGCCTTTAATACCTATGGCATGCTCTAATCTCTGTAATAAAATTTTATGGTCAACAGTATCAAAAGCAGCACTGAGGTCTAACAGAACAAGCACAGAGATGAGTCCACTGTCCGAGGCCATAAGAAGATCATTTGTAACCTTCACTAATGCTGTTTCTGTACTATGATGAATTCTAAAACCTGACTGAAACTCTTCAAATAGACCATTCCTCTGCAGATGATCAGTTAGCTGTTTTACAACTACCCTTTCAAGAATTTTTGAGAGAAAAGGAAGGTTGGAGATTGGCCTATAATTAGCTAAGATAGCTGGGTCAAGTGATGGCTTTTTAAGTAATGGTTTAATTACTGCCACCTTAAAAGCCTGTGGTACATAGCCAACTAACAAAGATAGATTGATCATATTTAAGATCGAAGCATTAAATAATGGTAGGGCTTCCTTGAGCAGCCTGGTAGGAATGGGGTCTAATAAACATGTTGATGGTTTGGATGAAGTAACTAATGAGAATAACTCAGACAGAACAATCGGAGAGAAAGAGTCTAACCAAATACCGGCATCACTGAAAGCAGCCAAAGATAACGATACGTCTTTGGGATGGTTATGAGTAATTTTTTCTCTAATAGTTAAAATTTTGTTAGCAAAGAAAGTCATGAAGTCATTACTAGTTAAAGTTAATGGAATACTCAGCTCAATAGAGCTCTGACTCTTTGTCAGCCTGGCTACAGTGCTGAAAAGAAACCTGGGGTTGTTCTTATTTTCTTCAATTAGTGATGAGTAGAAAGATGTCCTAGCTTTACGGAGGGCTTTTTTATAGAGCAACAGACTCTTTTTCCAGGCTTAGTGAAGATCTTCTAAATTAGTGAGACGCCATTTCCTCTCCAACTTACGGGTTATCTGCTTTAAGCTACGAGTTTGTGAGTTATACCACGGAGTCAGACACTTCTGATTTAAAGCTCTCTTTTTCAGAGGAGCTACAGCATCCAAAGTTGTCTTCAATGAGGATGTAAAACTATTGACGAGATACTCTATCTCCCTTACAGAGTTTAGGTAGCTACTCTGCACTGTGTTGGTATATGGCATTAGAGAACATAAAGAAGGAATCATATCCTTAAACCTAGTTACAGCGCTTTCTGAAAGACTTCTAGTGTAATGAAACTTATTCCCCACTGCTGGGTAGTCCATCAGAGTAAATGTAAATGTTATTAAGAAATGATCAGACAGAAGGAAGTTTTCAGGGAATACTGTTAAGTCTTCTATTTCCATACCATAAGTCAGAACAAGATCTAAGATATGATTAAAGTGGTGGGTGGACTCATTTACTTTTTGAGCAAAGCCAATAGAGTCTAATAATAGATTAAATGCAGTGTTGAGGCTGTCATTCTCAGCATCTGTGTGGATGTTAAAATCGCCCACTATAATTATCTTATCTGAGCTAAGCACTAAGTCAGACAAAAGGTCTGAAAATTCACAGAGAAACTCACAGTAACGACCAGGTGGACGATAGATAATAACAAATAAAACTGGTTTTTGGGACTTCCAATTTGGATGGACAAGACTAAGAGACAAGCTTTCAAATGAATTAAAGCTCTGTCTGGGTTTTGGATTAATTAATAAGGTGGAATGGAAGATTGCTGCTAATCCTCCACCCCGGCCCGTGCTACGAGCATTCTGACAGTTAGTGTGACTCGGGGGTGTTGACTCATTTAAACTAACATATTCATCCTGCTGTAACCAGGTTTCTG
Organism: Thalassophryne amazonica; assembly: GCF_902500255.1. Lineage (NCBI taxonomy): Eukaryota > Metazoa > Chordata > Actinopteri > Batrachoidiformes > Batrachoididae > Thalassophryne > Thalassophryne amazonica. The sequence goes on from NC_047110.1 coordinate 3,992,001, forward strand.
TTAGGCAGAATAAATCAATATGTTGATCAATTATTATATCATTTACCAACAGGGACTTAGAAGAGAGAGACCTAATGTTTAATAGACCACATTTAACTGTTTTAGTCTGTGGTGCAGTTGAAGGTGCTATATTATTTTTTCTTTTTGAATTTTTATGCTTAAATAGATTTTTGCTGGTTATTGGTAGTCTGGGAGCAGGCACCGTCTCTACGGGGATGGGGTAATGAGGGGATGGCAGGGGGAGAGAAGCTGCAGAGAGGTGTGTAAGACTACAACTCTAATTCCTGGTCCCAACCCTGGATAGTCACGGTTTGGAGGATTTAAGAAAATTGGCCAGATTTCTAGAAATGAGAGCAATAAAACACAATACAATACAATACAATAAAATACAATAAAACAAACTGCCCACAGCTCTAGACTCCTGAACCTAAATACGAGTATAGTAAAAGAAACTGCTCACTGCTCTAGACACCTGAACCCAAATACAACAAAACAAACTGCACACAGCTCGAGACTCATGAACCCAAATACAATAAAAGAAACTGCACACAGCTCTAGACTCCTGAAACCAAATACAATAAATCAAACTGCACACAGCTCTAAACTCCTGAACCCAAATACAATAAAACAAACTACACACAGCTCTAAACTCCTGAACCCAAACACAATAAAACAAACTACACACAGCTCTAAACTCCTGAACCCAAATACAATAAAAGAAACTACACACAGCTCTAAACTCATGAACCCAAATACAATAAAATAAACTACACACAGCTCGAGACTCCTCAACCCAAATACAATAAAAGAAACTACACACAGCTAGAGACTCCTGAACCCAAATACAACAAAACAAACTGCACACAGCTAGAGACTCCTGAACCCAAATACAATAAAAGAAACTACACACAGCTCGAGACTCCTCAACCCAAATACAATAAAAGAAACTACACACAGCTAGAGACTCCTGAACCCAAATACAACAAAACAAACTACACACAGCTCTAAACTCATGAACCCAAATACAATAAAAGAAACTACACACAGCTCGAGACTCCTCAACCCAAATACAATAAAAGAAACTACACACAGCTAGAGACTCCTGAACCCAAATACAACAAAACAAACTACACACAGCTTGAGACTCCTGAACCCAAATACAATAAAAGAAACTACACACAGCTCTAAACTCATGAACCCAAATACAATAAAAGAAACTACACACAGCTCGAGACTCCTCAACCCAAATACAATAAAAGAAACTACACACAGCTAGAGACTCCTGAACCCAAATACAACAAAACAAACTGCACACAGCTAGAGACTCGTGAACCCAAATACAATAAAAGAAACTGCACACAGCTCGAGACTCCTGAAACCAAATACAATAAAAAAAATTGCACACAGCTCTAAACTCCTGAACCCAAATACAATAAAACAAACTGCACAGCTCGAGACTCGTGAACCCAAATACAATAAAACAAACTGCACACAGCTCGAGACTCCTGAAACCAAATACAATAAAACAAACTGCACACAGCTCTAGACTCCTGAACCTAAATATAATAAAAGAAACTGCTCACTGCTCTAGACACCTGAACCCAAATACAACAAAACAAACTGCACACAGCTCGAGACTCGTGAACCCAAATACAATAAAAGAAACTGCACACAGCTCTAGACTGCTGAACCCAAATACAATAAAAGAAACTGCACACAGCTCTAGACTGCTGAACCCAAATACAATAAAAGAAACTGCACACAGCTCTAAACTCCTGAACCCAAATACAATAAAAGAAACTGCTCACTGCTCTAGACACCTGAACCCAAATACAACAAAACAAACTGCACACAGCTCGAGACTCGTGAACCCAAATACAATAAAAGAAACTGCACACAGCTCTAAACTCCTGAACCCAAATACAACAAAACAAACTGCACACAGCTAGAGACTCCTGAACCCAAATACAATAAAAGAAACTGCTCACTGCTCTAGACACCTGAACCCAAATACAACAAAACAAACTGCACACAGCTAGAGACTCGTGAACCCAAATACAATAAAAGAAACTGCACACAGCTCTAGACTCCTGAAACCAAATACAATAAAAAAAATTGCACACAGCTCGAGACTCCTGAACACAAATACAAGAAAAGAAACTGTTAACTGCTGTAGACAACTGAACCCAAATACAACAAAACAAACTGCACACAGCTCGAGACTCCTGAACCCAAATACAATAAAACAAACTGCACACAGTTCTAGAATCCTGAACCCAAATACAATAAAAGAAACTGCACACAGCTCTAGACTCCTGAACCTAAATATAATAAAAGAAACTGCTCACTGCTCTAGACACCTGAACCCAAATACAACAAAACAAACTGCACACAGCTCGAGACTTGTGAACCCAAATACAATAAAACAAACTGCACACAGCTCTAAACTCCTGAACACAAATACAATATAACAAACTGCACACAGCTCTAAACTCCTGAAACCAAATACAATAAAAAAAAATTGCACACAGCTCTAAACTCCTGAACCCAAATACAATAAAACAAACTGCACACAGCTCTAGACTCCTGAAACCAAATACAATAAAACAAACTGCACACAGCTCTAGACTCCTGAACCCAAATACAATAAACAAACTGCACACAGCTCGAGATTCGTGAACCCAAGTACAATAAAACAAACTGCACACAGCTCTAGACTCCTGAAACCAAATACAATAAAACAAACTGCACACAGCTCGAGACTCCTGAAACCAAATACAAGAAAAGAAACTGCTAACTGCTCTAGACTCGTGAACCTAAATATAATAAAAGAAACTGCTCACTGCTATAGACTCCTGAACCCAAATACAACAAAACAAACTGCACACAGCTCGAGACTCGTGAACCCAAATACAATAAAACAAACTGCACACAGCTCTAGACTGCTGAACCCAAATACAATAAAACAAACTGCACACAGCTCTAAACTCCTGAACCCATATACAATAAAACAAACTGCACACAGCTCGAGACTCGTGAACCCAAATACAATAAAACAAACTGCACACAGCTCTAGACTCCTGAAACCAAATACAATAAAACAAACTGCACACAGCTCTAGACTCCTGAACCCAAATACAAGAAAAGAAACTGCTAACTGCTCTAGACTCGTGAACCTAAATACAATAAAACAAACTGCACACAGCTCTAGACTCCTGAAACCAAATACAATAAAACAAACTGCACACAGCTCTAGACTCCTGAAACCAAATACTATAAAACAAACTGCACACAGCTCTAGACTCCTGAAACCAAATACAACAAAACAAACTGCACACAGCTCGAGACTCGTGAACCCAAATACAATAAAATAAACTGCACACAGCTCTAGACTCCTGAAACAAAATACAATAAAACAAACTGCACACAGCTCTAGACTGCTCACCCCAAATACAATAAAATAAAACAAAAAACAAACTGCACACAGTTCCACATTCATTTACTCTCCTTGTTGTGGGTCCGTGTCACTACACTTTCACAACACAAATACAATAAAAGAACCAGCACACAGCTCGAGACTCCTGAACCCAAATACAATAAAACAAACTGCACACAGCTCTAAACTCCTGAACCCAAATACAATAAAAGAACCAGCACACAGCTCTAAACTCCTGAACCCAAATACAATAAAACAAACTGCACACAGCTCTAAACTCCTGAACCCAAATACAATAAAAGAAACAGCACACAGCTCTAAACTCCTGAACCCAAACACAATAAAACAAACTACACACAGCTCTCGACTTGTGAACCCAAACACAATAAAACAAACTGCACATAGCTCGAGACTCCTTAACCCAAATACAATAAAACAAACTGCAGTCAGCTCAAGACGCGTAAACCCAAATACAATAAAAGAAACTGCTCACAGCTCTAGACTTGTGAACCCAAATACAATAAAATGAACTGTTCACTGCTCTAGACTCCTAAACCCAAGTACAACAAAACAAACTGCACACAGCTCGAGACTCCTGAACCAAAATTCAATAAAGCAAGCTGCACACAGCTCTAGACTTGTGAACCCAAACGCAGTAAAAGCACCTGCACACAGCTCGAGTCTCCTGAACCCAAATACAATAAAACAAACTGCACACAGCTCGAGACTCCTGAACCAAAATTCAATAAAACAAGCTGCACACAGCTCTAGACTTGTGAACCCAAACGCAGTAAAAGCACCTGCACACAGCTCGAGTCTCCTGAACCCAAATACAATAAAACAAACTGCACACAGCTCGAGACTCCTGAACCAAAATACAATAAAACAAACTGCACACAGCTCGAGACTCCTGAACCAAAATTCAATAAAACAAGCTGCACACAGCTCTAGACTTGTGAACCCAAACGCAGTAAAAGCACCTGCACACAGCTTGAGATTCCTGAACCCAAAAACAATAAAACACACTGCACACTGCTCTAGACTCCTGAACCTAAACACAATAAAACAAAGTGCACAATGCTCTAGACTCCTCAACCGAATATACCAAACTACACACCGCTGTGGAATCCTGAACCCAAACTGCATATTGCTGTAGACTCCTGAACTGAATCACAATAAAACAACCTGCACACTGCTCCAGATTCCTTAACCCAAACACAAAAAACCAACTCCACACTGTTCTCGACACCTCAAACCAAACTACACACCGCTCTAGACTCCTGAACCCAAACACAATAAAAAATTCAACCCACTCTAGACTCCTTGACACAAACACAATAAAACAAACTGCACACTCTTATAGAATCCTTAACCCAAACACAATAAACAAACTTCAGCCCGCTCCAGACTCTTTAACCAAAGAAACAATAGAACAAACTCCACACAGCTCTAGACTCTTTTATTCAATCCCAATAAAACAAATGCAAATCACTCTAAACTCCTAACCACAAACTGCATACTGCTCTTAACTCAAACACCAAAAAACAACCTGCACACTGTTCAATACTCCTGAACCTTACAATAAAACAAACTGCACACTGCTCTAGACTCCTTAAACCAAAACACAAGAAAACAAACTGCCCACCGCTCTAGACTCCTGACCCAAACACAATGCAACAACCTGCACACTGCTCTAGACTCCTGAACCAAAATACAAGAAAACAAACTGCCCACCGCTCTAGACTCCTGACCCAAACACAATGCAACAACCTGCACACTGCTCTAGACTCCTGAACCAAAACACAAGAAAACAAACTGCACACTGCTCTACACTCCTTTATGTAAACACAATGAATCAAACTGCAAACCATTCTAGATTCCTAAACCCAAACACAATAAAGAAACAACACATTTCGCGAGACTCATAAACACAACAAAACAAAATGCGCAGTGCATGAGACTCCGAAACACAATAAAAAAAACTGCAAAATGCTCTAGGGTTCTTAATCAAATCCCCATTAAAACAAACGGCACACCACACAGGACTCCTTAACCCAAACACAATTAAACAAAATCCACACTGTTCTAGACTCCTAAACATTATAAAATGAAACTGCACACTGCTCTAGATTCGTCAACAGAATAAAAGAAGCTGTAAATTGCTCTAGACTCCGAACCACATTAAATGAATCTGCACACTGCTCTAGACTCCTAAACACAATAAAACAAATTATGCACTGCTCTAGACTCCTTAATCTAAACCCAATAAAAAAAATCTGCACACTGCTCTTGACTCCTCAACCCAAATTCAATAAAACAAATTGCACATTGCTCTAGACTCTTAAACACAATAAGAGAAACTGCAAACTGCTCTAGATTCCTAAACACAATAAAACAAACTGCACACTGCTCTATACTTCTTAATGCAAAACAAATAAAAACAAACTGCACACTGCACTATACTCCTTAATCCAGTCCCAATAAAACAAACTGCAAACAACTCTATATTCCTAAACCCAACATGCTCACCACTCTTGACTCCTTAACCTAAACACAATAAAATCAATCAATCAATCAATTTTATTTATATTAATAAAACAAACTCCACACTGCTCTAGACTCCTAAACACAATAAAACAAACTTCACACTTCTCTAGACTCCTTAATCCAAACACAATAAAACAATCTGCACACTGCTCTAGACTCCTTCATCTAAACATAATAAGTCAAACTGCACACTACTCTAGACTCCTAAACCTAAACACAATAAAGAAGCTGCAATTTCTCGAGACTCCTGAACACAATATAACAAACTCCACACTGTTCTAGACTCCTAAACACTATACAACCCCAATTCCAATAAAGTTGGGACATTGTGTAAAATGTAAATAAAAACAGAATACAATGATTTGCAAATCCTCTTCAACCTATATTCAATTGAATACACCACAAAGACAAGATATTTAATGTTCAAACTGATAAACTTTATTGTTTTTGTGTAAATATTTGCTCATTTTGAAATGGATGCCTGCAACACGTTTCAAAAAAGCTGGGACAGTGGTATGTTTACCGCTGTGTTACATCACCTTTCCTTCTAACAACACTCAATAAGCATTTGGGAACTGAGGACACTAATTGTTGATGCTTTGTAGGTGGAATTCTTTCCCATCCTTGCTTGAATTACGACTTCAGCTGTTCAACAGTCCAGGATAGGATCACCACTTTGTGAACTGCGTGAAAAAATAGTCCAACAGTTTAAGAACAATGTTTCTCAATGTTCAGTTGCAAGGAAGTTAGGGATTCCATCATCTACAGTCCATAATATAATCAGAAGATTCAGAGAATCTGGAGAACTTTCTACATGTAAGCAGCAAGGACGAAAACAAACACTGAATGCCCGTGACCTTCAGTCCCTCAGGTGGCACTGCATTAAAAACCGATGTCATTGTGTAAAGGATCTTACCACGTGGGCTCAGGAACACTTCAGAAAACCATTGTCAGTTAACACAGTTCATCGCTACAAGTGCAAGTTAAAACTCTACCATGCAAAGCGAAAGTAATACATCAACAACATCCAGAAATGCCACTGCCTTTTCTGGGCCTGAGCTCACTTGAAATGGACAGACGCAAAGTGGAAAAGTGTGCTGTGGTCTGATGAGTCCACATTTCAGATTGTTTTTGGAAATCATGGACGTCGTGTCCTCTGGACAAAAGAGGATAAAGACCATCCAGATTGTTACCAGTGCAAAGTTCAAAAGCCGGCATCTGTGATGGTATGGGGGTGTGTTAGTGCCCATGGCATGGACAACTTACACATCTGTGATGGCACCATCAATGCTGAAAGGTACATCCAGGTTTTGGAGCAACACATGCTGCCATCCAAGCAACGTCTTTTTCAGGGACGTCCCTGCTTATTTCAGCAAGACAATGCCAAGACACATTCTGCACGTATTACAACAGCGTGGCTTCATAGTAAAAGAGTGTGGGTACTAGACTGGCATGCCTGCAGTCCAGACCTGTCGCCCATTGAAAATGCGTGGTGCATTATGAAGTGCAAAATACGACAACAGAGACCCCGGACTGTTGAACAACTGAAGTCGTACATCAAGCAAGAATGGGAAAGAATTCCACCTACAAAGCTTCAACAATTAGTGTCCTCAGTTCCCAAACGCTTATTGAGTGTTGTTAGAAGGAAAGGTGATGTAACACAGTGGTAAACATACCACTGTCCCAGCTTTTTTGAAACGTGTTGCAGGCATCCATTTCAAAATGAACAAATATTTGCACAAAAACAATAAAGTTTATCAGTTTGAACATTAAATATCTTCTCTTTGTGGTGTATTCAGTTGAATATAGGTTGAAGAGGATTTACAAATAATTATATTCTGTTTCATTTACATTTTACATAAAGTCCCAACTTCATTGGAATTGGGGTTATACATGCCGATAACTGCTGGTAATCTCATTCACATAAAATCTTTAGAAGATTGCCTTGCATCAGTGAGAAGCTGAAAGTCTAGTAACTTCCTAAGCTAACAATTAGCCTCGACTCATGTGTCATACATCACACTGACAAAGTGAGGAACCTTGGTGTAATTTTTGGCCCTACATTGCCTTTTGACCTCCACAGTAGAAATATTACGAGGACTGCTTTCTTCCACCTGCGAAATATAGCAAAGATTCGTCCCATCCTGTCTATGGCTGATGCTGAGACCCTGATTCATGTGTTTATCTCTTCTAGATTGGACTACTGCAATGTTCTATTTTCTGGTTTGCCACAGTCCAGCATTAGGGCTCTCCAGTTGATTCAAAATGCTGCTGCCAGACTATTTACAGGAAGCAGAAAGTTTGACCACATTACATGCATTTTGGCATCTCTTCACTGGCTTCCTGTCCCAGTGAGATCAGATTTTAAGGTTCTGCTACTAGTCTATAAAATTGTTCATGGACTGGCACCTCCCTACTTAGCTGACCTAATTAAACCCTATGTACCTGCCCGGGCTTTACGTTCTCAGGGTGCAGGACTACTTTGTGTCCCTATGGTGAATAAGAAGTCTGTGGGTCACAGAGCTTTCTCTTATCGTGCCCCTGTTCTGTGGAATGATCTCCCTGCATCAATAAAACAGTCAGATTCTGTGGAGACTTTCAAGTCCAGACTTAAGACACACTTATTTTCCCTTTCTTATGGCTAGCACACTGGCATAGTGTGTTACTATGCCAGTGACACACTAATAATTGATAATTGGCAAAGCTTCTGTGGAAAACCTGGTCTTGTTAGGAGAGACGGCATCCATCCCACTTTGGATGGAGCAGCTCTCATTTCTAGAAATCTGGCCAATTTTCTTAAATCCTCCAAACCGTGACTATCCAGGGTTGGGACCAGGAAGCAGAGTTGTAGTCTTACACACCTCTCTGCAGCTTCTCTCCCCCTGCCATCCCCTCATTACCCCATCCCCGTAGAGACGGTGCCTGCTCCCAGACTACCAATAACCAGCAAAAATCTATTTAAGCATAAAAATTCAAAAAGAAAAAATAATATAGCACCTTCAACTGCACCACAGACTAAAACAGTTAAATGTGGTCTATTAAACATTAGGTCTCTCTCTTCTAAGTCCCTGTTGGTAAATGATATAATAATTGATCAACATATTGATTTATTCTGCCTAACAGAAACCTGGTTACAGCAGGATGAATATGTTAGTTTAAATGAGTCAACACCCCCGAGTCACACTAACTGTCAGAATGCTCGTAGCACGGGCCGGGGCGGAGGATTAGCAGCAATCTTCCATTCCAGCTTATTAATTAATCAAAAACCCAGACAGAGCTTAGTCTTGTCCATCCAAATTGGAAGTCCCAAAAACCAGTTTTAGTTGTTATTATCTATCGTCCACCTGGTCGTTACTGTGAGTTTCTCTGTGAATTTTCAGACCTTTTGTCTGACTTAGTGCTTAGCTCAGATAAGATAATTATAGTGGGCGATTTTAACATCCACACAGATGCTGAGAATGACAGCCTCAACACTGCATTTAATCTATTATTAGACTCTATTGGCTTTGCTCAAAAAGTAAATGAGTCCACCCACCACTTTAATCATATCTTAGATCTTGTTCTGACTTATGGTATGGAAATAGAAGACTTAACAGTATTCCCTGAAAACTCCCTTCTGTCTGATCATTTCTTAATAACATTTACATTTACTCTGATGGACTACCCAGCAGTGGGGAATAAGTTTCATTACATTAGAAGTCTTTCAGAAAGCACTGTAACTAGGTTTAAGGATATGATTCCTTCTTTATGTTCTCTAATGCCATATACCAACACAGTGCAGAGTAGCTACCTAAACTCTGTAAGTGAGATAGAGTATCTTGTCAATAGTTTTACATCCTCATTGAAGACAACTTTGGATGCTGTAGCTCCTCTGAAAAAGAGAGCTTTAAATCAGAAGTGCCTGACTCCGTGGTATAACTCACAAACTCGTAGCTTAAAGCAGATAACCCGTAAGTTGGAGAGGAAATGGCGTCTCACTAATTTAGAAGATCTTCACTTAGCCTGGAAAAAGAGTCTGTTGCTCTATAAAAAAGCCCTCCGTAAAGCTAGGACATCTTTCTACTCATCACTAATTGAAGAAAATAAGAACAACCCCAGGTTTCTTTTCAGCACTGTAGCCAGGCTGACAAAGAGTCAGAGCTCTATTGAGCTGAGTATTCCATTAACTTTAACTAGTAATGACTTCATGACTTTCTTTGCTAACAAAATTTTAACTATTAGAGAAAAAATTACTCATAACCATCCCAAAGACGTATCGTTATCTTTGGCTGCTTTCAGTGGTGCCGGTGTTTGGTTGGACTCTTTCTCTCCGATTGTTCTGTCTGAGTTATTTTCATTAGTTACTTCATCCAAACCATCAACATGTTTATTAGACCCCATTCCTACCAGGCTGCTCAAGGAAGCCCTACCATTATTTAATGCTTCGATCTTAAATATGATCAATCTATCTTTGTTAGTTGGCTATGTACCACAGGCTTTTAAGGTGCCAGTAATTAAACCATTACTTAAAAAGCCATCACTTGACCCAGCTATCTTAGCTAATTATAGGCCAATCTCCAACCTTCCTTTTCTCTCAAAAATTCTTGAAAGGGTAGTTGTAAAACAGCTAACTGATCATCTGCAGAGGAATGGTCTATTTGAAGAGTTTCAGTCAGGTTTTAGAATTCATCATACTACAGAAACCGCATTAGTGAAGGTTACAAATGATCTTCTTATGGCCTCGGACAGTGGACTCATCTCTGTGCTTGTTCTGTTAGACCTCAGTGCTGCTTTTGATACTGTTGACCATAAAATTTTATTACAGAGATTAGAGCATGCCATAGGTATTAAAGGCACTGCGCTGCGGTGGTTTGATTCATATTTGTCTAATAGATTACAATTTGTTCATGTAAATGGGGAATCTTCTTCACAGACTAAAGTTAATTATGGAGTTCCACAAGGTTCTGTGCTAGGACCAATTTTATTCACTTTATACATGCTTCCCTTAGGCAGTATTATTAGACGGTATTGCTTAAATTTTCATTGTTACGCACATGATACCCAGCTTTATCTATCCATGAAGCCAGAGGACACACACCAATTAGCTAAACTGCAGGATTGTCTTACAGACATAAAGACATGGATGACCTCTAATTTCCTGCTTTTAAACTCAGATAAAACTGAAGTTATTGTACTTGGCCCCACAAATCTTAGAAACATGGTGTCTAACCAGATCCTTACTCTGGATGGCATTACCCTGACCTCTAGTAATACTGTGAGAAATCTTGGAGTCATTTTTGATCAGGATATGTCATTCAAAGCGCATATTAAACAAATATGTAGGACTGCTTTTTTGCATTTACGCAATATCTCTAAAATCAGAAAGGTCTTGTCTCAGAGTGATGCTGAAAAACTAATTCATGCATTTATTTCCTCTAGGCTGGACTATTGTAATTCATTATTATCAGGTTGTCCTAAAAGTTCCCTAAAAAGCCTTCAGTTAATTCAAAATGCTGCAGCTACAGTACTGACGGGGACTAGAAGGAGAGAGTATATCTCACCCATATTGGCCTCTCTTCATTGGCTTCCTGTTAATTCTAGAATAGAATTTAAAATTCTTCTTCTTACTTATAAGGTTTTGAATAATCAGGTCCCATCTTATCTTAGGGACCTCGTAGTACCATATCACCCCAATAGAGCGCTTCGCTCTCAGACTGCAGGCTTACTTGTAGTTCCTAGGGTTTGTAAGAGTAGAATGGGAGGCAGAGCCTTCAGCTTTCAGGCTCCTCTCCTGTGGAACCAGCTCCCAATTCAGATCAGGGAGACAGACACCCTCTCTACTTTTAAGATTAGGCTTAAAACTTTCCTTTTTGCTAAAGCTTATAGTTAGGGCTGGATCAGGTGACCCTGAACCATCCCTTAGTTATGCTGCTATAGACGTAGACTGCTGGGGGGATCCCATGATGCACTGTTTCTTTCTCTTTTTGCTCTATATGCACCACTCTGCATTTAATCATTAGTGATCGATCTCTGCTCCCCTCCACAGCATGTCTTTTTCCTGGTTCTCTCCCTCAGCCCCAACCAGTCCCAGCAGAAGACTGCCCCTCCCTGAGCCTGGTTCTGCTGGAGGTTTCTTCCTGTTAAAAGGGAGTTTTTCCTTCCCACTGTAGCCAAGTGCTTGCTCACAGGGGGTCGTTTTGACCGTTGGGGTTTTACATAATTATTGTATGGCCTTGCCTTACAATATAAAGCGCCTTGGGGCAACTGTTTGTTGTGATTTGGCGCTATATAAAAAATTGATTGATTGATTGATTGATTACTATGCTTTTTACTCTTTTAATTCATTTCATTAGTAAATGGAGCGTGCCGCGGCCTCAACTTTATCTATATTCTAGATCTTTTAGTGAAGTTTAGGGCTAGTGGCTGGCGATTACCTTAGTATTTCTTCTGTTTTTCTTGTTGTTTAATGCTGACAAATTATACTGTATTTCTTGTCTTTCTGATGCCTGATTCTGTTTTTTTTTGTTTTTTTTGTCTCTGTTTGAGGTGAGGCTCCATCCAGAGATGGGTGTGGTGTCTGTTTCTGCAAAACTCCCATCCTGATTTGGTGCTATATAAATGAAATAAATTTAAACTAAATTGAACTGGCCAATGGGGAGGGGCTGTGAAACTGCAGCATTCAGGCACCGACATGATAGAAAATCTGAATCTGAAATTCATTTGCTTGTAACTTTTAAAGAAATACCTGAAATACCTACCTAATAAGTGTGAAGTCCAGCTCCAGCCAGCAGACTGTGTCCTCTTACCTGAACTTGTCAGTGAAGTTCCAGGGTACCACCCATAGCTTCCTCCCCAAACTTTCTGTCCATTCAGCATCTTGAATTTGTCAAACTTGCTGTCAGCTACCACATGTTGCTTCTCATTGGTTAGATTTCTCAGAACTCGGTTAATTGATGACACCTGGAGATGACACAGTGACATTCAGTGGAAGATATATCTCAGACTGTTCATTTAACTGACATAAAAATTAATACTGATTCCTGCAATTGTTTTATGTTCTGGATTGCACGAGGCATCTTCAAATGATTTAGACTACGGCTGCTGGAGTTTGAATGAGAACCAGAAAATCTGAGCATGTCACACCTGTGTTGGCATTTCGTCACTGGCTTCCTCTGAAGGTCAGAGCAGATCTTAAGGTTTCCTATCTCACCTTTAACATTCTTAATGTTTGTACACCTTCAGATCTAATGGGTCTCATCAGGCCATAAGTGCAGCGCCACCCAATGTGACCTCGGTATGGTTGCTGACTGGTTCACAGTCACTCTGGCAGATGTTGTTGGGTCTAATCTTTGTAGACTGAGGTCTACAGTCACTCAGTCAGACATTGCTGGGTGTAATCCCTGTAGTTTGTTGTTTACACTCACTCAGTCAAATGTCTTTGGGTCTAATCCCTGTGGTTTGTGGTTCACAGTTAGTCAGTTGTCATCGGGTGTAATTCCTGTAAGATGTTGTTCACAGTCACTCAGTACAGTGTCTTTGGGTCTAATCCCTGTTGGGTAATAGCCAGAAGGCATCCTCACCAGATGTTCAAACCACCTTCTTTAGATATAAATAACTCTACTCTGTGTCCCTCCAGGATATATGAGCTTCTCGCTATGTCCCTGACTGTCAGCCCAGATGCCAGATGGAGGAACCTCATTTCTGCTGCTTCTATCGGCAACCTTGTTTATTCAGTCATTATTCAAAGTTCATAACCATAGGTGAGGACAGGAGTGCAAAATGACTGATAAATCAAGCATCGCCCCCTTCTGACTCAGCTTTTTATGCACCACAACAGTGTGGCCCAGCATACGCAGAACATTAGACGGCACCTCAGTCGGTCTATTGATCTCACACTCTTACTGAACTCCCACTTATCAACAAGAGCCGGAGATACTTAAACTCCTCCACTAGGGGTAATACCTCTCCCAAGACCCAGTGGGCACAATCCACCCTTTTCTGACAGAGGGCCATGGTCTTGGATTTGGAGGTGCCGATTTTCATCACAGTTGCTTCACACTCTGCCCCAAAACATTGTAGTTCACTGCCTGATAAATCCAACAGAACCACATCAACTGCGGATGCAGTTGTGAGGTCATGAACCTAGACACCCTCCAATTCCTGACTGTGCCTTGAAATCCTGTCCATGAACATCACAAGCAGGACAAGCAGCATCACAGTTGCTTCACACTCTGCCCCAAAACATTGTAGTTCACTGCCTGATAAATCCAACAGAACCACATCAACTGCGGATGCAGTTGTGAGGTCATGAACCTAGACACCCTCCAATTCCTGACTGTGCCTTGAAATCCTGTCCATGAACATCACAAGCAGGACTGCTGACAAGGATCAGCTCTGATGTAGTCTACCACCCACCCAGAACAGATGTGAAGTGATGCTGAGAATGTGGACACAGCTCCTACTTTGGTGTTATAGAGAACAAATCACATGTACAGCTGTTCTGGTACACCATACTCACCCAGCACCACCCACAGGACACTCAGAGGGACCATCACATGCCTGTTCACCATTTCATTAACTAGGACAGAACCCACACTGCTTCTCCTGAATCTGATGTTTGACTAACAGTCTGTCTCCTCTCTAGTATACTGGTATCAGCTTTCCCAGGGAGGCTGAAAAAAGTGATTCCTGTATAACTGGAACACAGTCTCCAGACTATTTTTTTTTTTAAATGGGGACCACCACCCCAGTTTAACAATCCAGAGGTCCTGTCCCCAACTTCAGTGCAATGTTGTATCGGTATTTTAGCCATGACAGCCCAACAACATCAAAGAGACTTAAATCTCATCCACTAGTGGCACCTTACCATTGAGTTCTTTGATGACCTCAGTATTATTTGGTTTATTTGGCAAGGACATTTTACATTCAGAAACATTTCTGCAAATGTACCAGAGTCAGCTAAATGCTATTTTTTAATCTGCAGTCCCTGGACATGAGGAAAAACAAATTTAGATACAAATTTCTAATATATACAAACAAAAAAAGGATGAAACTATACATAAATGACTGGCAATAAATACAGTAAACACAGACTAAATAAAATACAATAAAAGTACCAATGTTTCATTCCAAATATTCAAACATATAACCGTATGTTAAGACAACAAGATGGTAAAGACAGAAGCATTAGGTTGGAAAGGTCAGGACAGGGAACAGGACTTAGACTGCTGGGAACCCCCCAGCAGTCTAAGTCTATAGCAGCATAACTAAGGGATGGTTCAGGGTCACCTGATCCAGCCCTAACTATAAGCTTTAGCAAAAAGGAAAGTTTTAAGCCTAATCTTAAAAGAAGAGAGGGTGTCTGTCTCCCTGATCCGAATTGGGAGCTGGTTCCACAGGAGAGGAGCCTGAAAGCTGAAGGCTCTGCCTCCCATTCTACTCTTACAAACCCTAGGAACTACAAGTAAGCCTGCAGTCTGAGAGCGAAGCGCTCTATTGGGGTGATATGGTACTACGAGGTCCCTAAGATAAGATGGGACCTGATTATTCAAAACCTTATAAGTAAGAAGAAGAATTTTAAATTCTATTCTAGAATTAACAGGAAGCCAATGAAGAGAGGCCAATATGGGTGAGATATGCTCTCTCCTTCTAGTCCCCATCAGTACTCTAGCTGCAGCATTTTGAATTAACTGAAGGCTTTTCAGGGAACTTTTAGGACAACCTGATAATAATGAATTACAATAGTCCAGCCTAGAGGAAATAAATGCATGAATTAGTTTTTCAGCATCACTCTGAGACAAGACCTTTCTGATTTTAGAGATATTGCGCAAATGCAAAAAAGCAGTCCTACATATTTGTTTAATATGCGCATTGAAGGACATATCCTGATCAAAAATGACTCCAAGATTTCTCACAGTATTACTAGAGGTCAGGGTAATACCATCCAGAATGTTGTGTGGGCCACTGAAGAGGAGGTACTGCTGGCCCACCACCACAAGATGGCGCCCTGCTTGAAGTGCGGGCTTCAAGCAGGAGAGGGCATCGGAGCGACCGGGAGTGACAGCTGTCACTCATCATCCGTACCAGCTGTCACTCATCGACTACACATCACCAACACCATAAAGGCCAGACTGCAACTCCACCTCCCCGCCGAGAAATCAGCTACCATTCAGGTAATTACTTCTCTGCTGAACCTTAACCCGAGCATCAGTCTGATCTCTTTTGCAGCCGTTTTCCTGGGACGGATACCCTGTCTGCTGAGTTGGCGTTTGGTGTGGACTGCGACGGCTTCGCCTCCCACCCCACCCAGATCAATCAATCAATCAATTTTTTTATATAGCGCCAAATCACAACTAACAGTTGCCCCAAGGCGCTTTATATTGTAAGGCAAGGCCATACAATAATTATGTAAAACCCCAACGGTCAAAATGACCCCCTGTGAGCAAGCACTTGGCTACAGTGGGAAGGAAAAACTCCCTTTTAACAGGAAGAAACCTCCAGCAGAACCAGGCTCAGAGAGGGGCAGTCTTCTGCTGGGACTGGTTGGGGCTGAGGGAGAGAACCAGGAAAAATACATGCTGTGGAGGGGAGCAGAGATCAATCACTAATGATTAAATGCAGAGTGGTGCATACAGAGCAAAAAGAGAAAGAAACAGTGCATCATGGGAACCCCCCAGCAGTCTACGTCTATAGCAGCATAACTAAGGGATGGTTCAGGGTCACCTGATCCAGCCCTAACTATAAGCTTTAGCAAAAAGGAAAGTTTTAAGCCTAATCTTAAAAGTAGAGAGGGTGTCTGTCTCCCTGATCTGAATTGGGAGCTGGTTCCACAGGAGAGGAGCCTGAAAGCTGAAGGCTCTGCCTCCCATTCTACTCTTACAAACCCTAGGAACTACAAGTAAGCCTGCAGTCTGAGAGCGAAGCGCTCTATTGGGGTGATATGGTACTACGAGGTCCCTAAGATAAGATGGGACCTGATTATTCAAAACCTTATAAGTAAGAAGAAGAATTTTAAATTCTATTCTAGAATTAACAGGAAGCCAATGAAGAGAGGCCAATATGGGTGAGATAAGTGGTTATCTCGGGAGCTGCACGAGTGTGTGATTGATGGTGGAGGTTTTCCCTCCTAACTGTATACAGACTGTGAGATTACTGAGTGTGCGAACTCACACTCATCAGTACTGTCTCTGTTCTCTGCCAGCAGTACCGGGTCTGACTGCTGAAGACAGTGGCCACCTGGGGCGCAGGGCTTGGCGGCTCCGGTGTTCTTCAGCTCCATTGGTGGTGGAAGCTGTGTGGGATCCGGCTCTTCTCTCGCCAGACATCTTCTATCTTTGAGCCTGCCCACACGTCACCTTGTATATAATTGACATTCCACCATATTGGTATTGTCTGTACTTCGCTGTGCGATTCACAACATTAAATTGTTACTTTTTGGCTTATCCATTGTCCGTTCATTAACGCCCCCTGTTGTGGGTCCGTGTCACGACACTTTCACAACACAGAGTAAGGATCTGGTTAGGCACCATGTTTCTAAGATTTGTGGGGCCAAGTACAATAACTTCAGTTTTATCCGAGTTTAAAAGCAGGAAATTAGAGGTCATCCATGTCTTTATGTCTGTAAGACAATCCTGCAGTTTAGCTAATTGGTGTGTGTCCTCTGGCTTCATGGATAGATAAAGCTGAGTATCATCTGCGTAACAATGAAAATTTAAGCAATGCTGTCTAATAATACTGCCTAAGGGAAGCATGTATAAAGTGAATAAAATTGGTGCTAGCACAGAACCTTGTGGTACTCCATAATTAACCTTAGTCTGTGAAGAAGATTCCCCATTTACATGAACAAATTATAATCTATTAGATAAATATGATTCAAACCACCGCAGTGCAGTGCCTTTAATACCTATGGCATGCTCTAATCTCTGTAATAAAATTTTATGGTCAACAGTATCAAAAGCTGCACTGAGGTCTAACAGAGCACAGAGATGAGTCCACTGTCTGAGGCCATAAGAGGATCATTTGTAACCTTCACTAATGCTGTTTCTGTACTATGATGAATTCTAAAACCTGACTGAAACTCTTCAAATAGACCATTTCTCTGCAGATGATCAGTTAGCTGTTTTACAACTACCCTTTCATGAATTTTTGAGAGAAAAGGAAGGTTGGAGATTGGCCTATAATTAGCTAAGATAGCTGGGTCAAGTGATGGCTTTTTAAGTAATGGTTTAATTACTGCCACCTTAAAAGCCTGTGGTACATAGCCAACTAATAAAGATAGATTGATCATATTTAAGATCAAAGCATTAATTAATGGTAGGGCTTCCTTGAGCAGCCTGGTAGGAATGGGGTCTAATAGACATGTTGATGGTTTGGAGGAAGTAACTAATGGAAATAACTCAGACAATTGTTTTCTCTAATAGTTAAATTTTTATTAGCAAAGAAAGTCATGAAGTCATTACTAGTTAAAGTTAAAGGAATACTTGGCTCAATAGAGCTCTGACTCTTTGTCAGCCTGGCTACAGTGCTGAAAAGAAACCTGGGGTTGTTCTTATTTTCTTCAATTAGTGATGAGTAGTAAGATGTCCTAGCTTTACGGAGGGCTTTTTTATAGAGCAAGAGACTCTTTTTCCAGGCTAAGT
This sequence comes from Thalassophryne amazonica, assembly GCF_902500255.1. NCBI lineage: Eukaryota > Metazoa > Chordata > Actinopteri > Batrachoidiformes > Batrachoididae > Thalassophryne > Thalassophryne amazonica. The sequence continues at coordinate 4,010,601 of NC_047110.1, forward strand.
GAAGATCTTCTAAATTAGTGAGATGCCATTTCCTCTCCAACTTACGGGTTATCTGCTTTAAGCTGCGAGTTTGTGAGTTATACCACGGAGTCAGGCACTTCTGATTTAAAGCTCTCTTTTTCAGAGGAGTTACAGCATCCAAAGTTGTCCTCATTGAGGATATAAAACTATTGATGAGATAATCTATCTTACTCACAGAGTTTAGGTAGCTACTCTGCCCTGTGTTGGTATATGGCATTGGAGAACATAAAGAAGGAATCATATCCTTAAACCTAGTTACAGCGCTTTCTGAAAGACTTCTACTGTAATGAAACTTATTCCCCACTGCTGGGGAATTATAGCTCAGCACAACCCATCCTTTCATTACTATGCGGGTGATCTGCAATTCCATCTGCCTATGAGGACTAATGGAAGTGATGTTTTGTCATCATTATTTAATTGTATTTGTGATGTAAAGCAGTGGCTGTCCCAAAAGTTCCTCTACCTGAATGGAATGATAGTAAAACAGACCATTGTGTGTGGACATTCTGGCAGGCCGAATGCAGTAACACCAAACTTTGGTGCTCTGGGTAATTATGTAAAACCAGCTGTCAAGAATTTGTTTGTGATATTTGACAGCTGTTTGAGGTTTGATCAACAGATAAACTCTGGCCAGAGTAGGACCATATGTACACCAGCAGTGTTAATTTAACACAGTCAGTGTTAGTTTTACACTGGTGACTTTACTGTGTATCATCCCAAAATCAGTGTCTTGGCTGAAGCCAAACTTCAGAGCATCGAATGTGTCAGCATCAAGCATCGACATCAGTGGGTAAAATGGATGACAGCAGACTTCCCAACCAGATCTTCTACTCCCAGTTGAGTGAAGGAAAATAGTCCAAATGAGGGCAAAAGAAACACAACAAGGATCTCCTGAAGTCTCCTGAAGAGGAGTGTCGCTCCTTTATTTAGCAGGAGTAGTTGAAAAACTACAGAGGATCTTCAGACAGCACAAAATCCCAGTTTACTTTAAACCTGTTAACACCTTGAGGCAGAAATTAGTTCACCCTAAGGACAGGATCCCTAGTTACAAACAGAGCAATGTAGTGTATTCTAGCAGATGTCAGGAAAACTGTAACGAACACTACATAGGTGAGACTAAGCAACCGTTACACAAAAGGCTATACCAGCACCGCATAGAGGGTGCCAGTAAACCTCAGTCTGCAGTTCATCTCAATCAATCAATCAATCAATTTTATTTATATAGCGCCAAATCACAACAAACAGTTGCCCCAAGGCGCTTTATATTGTAAGGCAAGGCCATACAATAATTACGTAAAAACCCCAACGGTCAAAACGACCCCCTGTGAGCAAGCACTTGGCGACAGTGGGAAGGAAAATCTCCCTTTTAACAGGAAGAAACCTCCAGCAGAACCAGGCTCAGGGAGGGGCAGTCTTCTGCTGGGACTGGTTGGGGCTGAGGGAGAGAACCAGGAAAAAGACATGCTGTGGAGGGGAGCAGAGATCAATCACTAATGATTAAATGCAGAGTGGTGCATACAGAGCAAAAAGAGAAAGAAACAGTGCATCATGGGAACCCCCCAGCAGTCTAAGTCTATAGCAGCATTACTAAGGGATGGTTCAGGGTCACCCGATTCAGCCCTAACTATAAGCTTTAGCAAAAAGGAAAGTTTTAAGTCTAATCTTAAAAGTAGAGAGGGTGTCTGTCTCCCTGATCTGAATTGGGAGCTGGTTCCAGAGGAGAGGAGCCTGAAAGCTGAACCACCACCTTAAAGACACTAACCACACGTTTGAGGACAAAGATGTTAAAATCTTAGCCAGAGAGAAGAAATGGTTTGAGAAAGGGGTGAAGGAGGCATTCTATGTGAAACCCAGCCTTAACCGGGGAGGGGGTCTGAGACACGCTTTGTCCCCTGTTTACAATGGGGTACTCAGATCAAAGCAGTTTCAGTCTTTTGTTCATGGTAATGAGTCATTCATGTCATCAGGAGAGGCATCAGTTCCATCTTTAAGGAGTAACAGCTACCCTGTCATTAGGAGGGTGCTAACAAGAGCACAATAGGTGTTAATTAAAGCAGTTGTTTAGTCACTAGCCAATAGCAGTCTGCCTCTTGGTAGGAGGGGCTGGTTAGGTTTAAAATGCCAGCTTGTGTGGCTTCTGTTTGTTCTTCTCTACAAGGGTCAGACAGAAGTCAGACTACCAGAGCAAGAATTTTAGCTGAGGAAGCTTCTGTGATTTGAAGCGAAATGTCCTCACGTCAAGCAACCCAGTCCAGTCAAAGATTCAAGGTTCTCTGGGTTGAATGTGAGGCATAATTGTAAAGCACTTTGAGCATCTGATGCAGATGGAAAAGCGCTATATAAATGCAGTCCATTTACCATCTCTACTATCTCCTGAAGTCCTGAAGAGCTGCTCCATCAATTGGAAGACCTGAGAAGAACAAGCAGGGGACTGAGCCAGCTGATGAGCAATGATCCACACAGTGGCTGAAGTCTTCAAAGAAATGCAGATGAACAACAGAGAGGAGAAGAGGAGAAAGAGGATGGAGAGAGACCAGGATTATGACCAGCAGAAGGTTCCTGTGGCAACCACATGTAGCTTTTGTCAGAAACAGTGTACATCAAGATTCAATCAAGACACCATCTTCCTTGCCACCAAGTGATTGTCAAGATGATGAGTAGGGTCCTGAGCAAAGTGGGTAAATCTTTCCATTTGTTTCTTCTTGGTGACTTGAAACTGAGTGTCAAGGTGTCTCTTGAATCAGACATGATTCAAGAGACATCTTCTGTTATTTCTCAACTCAGATGAATTCTTTACAGTCTGGAAAAAAACAACAACAAATAATATGCTGATCTTGATTTTATACCAATGCCAGAATAATTTCATGAGGCCAATGAAACCTTCTTTAGGGCCCCTTCACACATAGGGCAAAGTTTGTACGAAGTGCACACATAGTGCACATGACGCAGGAATCGTGCAAACCGTGTAATGTCCCTGTTGCCAATGCCTCATACACCTGTTACTACAAGTGTTTGTGCACACCAGCACCTGAAAGACAAAGTGTGCTCTGTGCAAAACCGTTGCACCCTCTCGTGGCAGGTGTCGGCCAAATTCCAGGTGACACACTTGAACACCTAACACCGCTTGCATGGCATTTAGAAAATGTGTGGCCAGTCGCACTCTTGGTATGATAATGATAATATCAGGCAATAAAAATTATAGGTCAATATCAAATGTATCATTTTGTTCTATAAGTCTGGAAAAAGTGGTTTCATGGCAGCTTGTGGACCACCTTACTGAGAATAATCTTTTTGAGCCACTGCAGTCTGCCTTTACACTATATCACTCCACTGAGACAGCTCTCAGTAAAGTAGTGAATGACCTTCTGCTTGCAACGGATTCAGACACTACTATGGTTCTGGTGCTGCTGGATCTCAGTGCTGTGTTTGATATGGTGGATCATCATATTCTACGAGATAGGCTGGAAAATCATTTTGGGATTACTGGGAGCGCCATTGCATGGTTGACGTCACACCTGACCAGTCGTTCTCACTGTGTTTTGTACAAGAACACGACCCTCTAACCTTAGTGACATGAAATTTGGGTTTCCACAGGGATCTGACTTAGGCCCCCTGCTTTTCTCCTTTTGTGTAGCACCCCTTGGATTTTGGTATTGCTTTTCATTGCTATGCTGATGATATTCAATTGTACAACCCCAGTTCCTACCATGGCACCATTGAGAGCATCCTTTCCAGATGCATCACTGTGTGGGGCGGAAGCTGCACTGACTACAACAGGAAGCCCTGCAGTGCATAGTGAATGCAGCTGGAAGGATCATTGGTGCCCCACTTCCCTCTCTGCAAGACAAATATAACCACCCACCTTAGCCGCAAAGCGACCCCAATTGTGGGTGATGCAAGCCACCCCGCATACAACTTGTTCAGCACTCTGCGCTCCGGGAAGAGGTACAGAAGCCTCCGATCCTGCACCACCAGAGTCACAAAGAGCTTCATCCACCAGGCTGAGATTATTGAACTCTCTCCCCCCAGCTCCATCCAGGCTTCCAAGAAGCTAATATATATATATATAATATATATATATATATATATATATATATATATATATATATATATATATATATATATATATATATATATATATATATATATATATATATATATAATCTGTTGCCCATGACCAATGTCCTGCACTGTTTCACTATATCACTCCCACACCACTTGCACACTGTCTTAACAAAAATCTGCTGCTGCTACAAATACTGAATGGTTTGCATGACTGCACTTTCTACTTTTACTATTACCTCAGACACTACACTGTAAATACTTGTGCACTTTACTGTCCTTATTCTCGAAATGTCTTGTCCTGTTATCACCAAGAGAAAGTGAAAAATGAAATTTCGATTCCTTGTATGTCTAGTACATGTGAAGAATTGACAATGAAGCCGACTTTGACCCAGGTTTTGGAGCAACACATGCTGCCATCCAAGCAATGTCTTTTTCAGGGACGTCCCTGCTTCTTTCAGCAAGACAATGCCAAGCCACATTCTGCATGTGTTACAACAGCGTGGCTTCGTAGTAAAAGAGTGCGGGTACTAGACTGGCATGCCTGCAGTCGAGACCTGTCGCCCATTGAAAATGTGTGGCGCATTATGAAGCACAAAATACGACAACGGAGACCCCGGACTGTTGAACGACTGAAGTCGTACATCAAGCAAAAATGGGAAAGAATTCCACCTACAAAGCTTCAACAATTAGTGTCCTCAGTTCCCAAACACTTATTGAGTGTTGTTAGAAGGAAAGGTGATGTAATACAGTGGTAAACATACCACTGTCCCAGCTTTTTGGAAACATGTTGCAGGCATCCATTTCAAAATTGTCAGGGCCTGAGGTTTATCTGGTGTGTTGGTGGGTTTTTGGTTTGTTTTTTTCCCTCGTCTTGCTTTTGTATTATTTTTCTGTGCTTGTGGGATTTTGTTGCTGGGGTTTGTCTGTGTTTCTCTCTCTCTCTGGCCAGCCCCACTTCTGGGTCTTGCTCTGCACACCTGTCGTTAATCTTCTGATTGCCCACCTGGTGCTTTAGTTCACAGGTGGTGTTGTATGTTTGCCAGTTTGTTGCGCCTTGTGCCATCATTCCAGCTCTCATTCTTGTGTTTTCCAGTTTTGCCTGCTTCAGTGTGTTCTTGACCTCCTGCCCGTATCTACCGACCACATCTACCCTGATGATCCTTGTACTTCTGCTGTGTTTTTTGGACTGCCTCACTGTGTACCGACCATTGCTTGCCTTCACATTAAAGCCTTTTTGCAAACAGAGCTGTGACTGCAACCCTTGCATTTGTCTCCAACCAAACCAGCCTGTCAAAAAAAGAGCAAATATTTGCACAAAACAATAAGTTTATCAGTTGAACATTAATATCTTGTCTTTGTGCGTATTCAGTGATATAGGTTGAAGAGGATTTGCAAGTCATTGTATTGTTTTTATTTACATTTTACACAACGTCCCAACTTCATTGCAATTGGGGTTGTACATGACCCCAAGCATCAATTTGACCAGCTAACGCTTAGCCTAGGCTCATGTGTCATACTTTGTACTTACAGTGAGGAAATAAGTATTTGAACACTCTGCGATTTTGCAAGTTCTCCCACTTAGAAATCATGGAGGGGTCTGAAATTTCATCTTAGGTGGCTGTCCACTGTGAGAGACACAAATCTAAAAAAAAAATCTGGAAATCACGATGTCCATCCATCCATCTATCCATCCATTTTCTTCCGCTTTATCTGGAGCCGGGTCGCGGGGGCAGCAGCTCAAGCAAAGCCACCCAGACCTCCCGATCCAACCACACCTCCCCCAGCTCCTCCCGGGGAACCCCAAGGCATTCCCAAGCCAGCCGAGAGATGTAATCCCTCCAGCGTATCCTGGGTCTTCCCCGGGGCCTCCTCCCAGTGGAACGTGCCCGGAACACCTCTCCAGCGAGGCAGGAGGGGGCATCCAGAAAAGATGCCCGTGCCACCTCAACTGACTCCTTTCGACATGGAGGAGCAGCAGCTCGACTCCGAGCTCCTCCCGAGTGACCGAGCTCCTCACCCTATCTCTAAGGGAGCGCCCAGCCACCCTGCGGAGGAAACTCATCTCGGCCACTTGTACTCGCGATCTCATTCTTTCGGTCATGAGCCAAATCTCATGACCATAGGTGACGATCGGAATGTAGATTGATCGGTAAATCGAGAGCTTTGCCCCCCTACTCAGCTCTCTCTTCACCACGACGGTCCCATACAGCGACCGCATCACTGCAGATGCTGCACCGATCCGTCTATCGATCTCACGCTCCATCCGTCCCTCACTTGTGAACAAGACCCCGAGATACTTAAACTCCTCCACTTGAGGCAAGGACACTTCACCGACCTGAAGAGGGCAAAGCACCTTTTTCCGGTCGAGAACCATGGCCTCGGATTTGGAGGTGCTGATTTTCATCCCGGACGCTTCATACTCAGCTGCAAACCACCCCAGTGCACGCAGAAGGTCCTGATTTGACGAAGCCAACAGAACCACATCATCCGCAAACAGCAGAGACGAGATTCTGTGGTTCCCAAACCAGACCCCCTCTACACCCTGGCTGTGCCTAGAAATTCTGTCCATAAAAATAATGAACAGAACCGGTGACAAAGGGCAGCCCTGGCGGAGGCCAACATGCACTGGAAACAGGTTTGACTTACTACCGGCAATGCGAACCAAGCTCCTGCTGCGGTCGTACAGGGACCGGATGGCCCTTAGCAAAGGACCCTGGACCCCGTACTCCCGGAGCACTCCCCACATGGTGCTCTGAGGGACACGGTCGAACGCCTTCTCCAGATCCACAAAACACATGTGGACTGGTTGGGCAAACTCCCATGAACCCTCGAGCACCCGATGGAGTGTGTAGAGCTGGTCCAGTGTGCCGCGACCAGGACGAAAACCACACTGCTCCTCCTGAATCCGAGGTTCGACCATCGGTCGAATTCTCCTCTCCAGTACTCTGGAATAGACCTTACCAGGGAGGCTGAGGAGTGTGATCCCCCTATAGTTGGAACACACCCTCTGGTCCCCCTTCTTAAACAGAGGGACCACCATCCCGGTCTGCCAATCCAGAGGCACTGTCCTCGATCGCGACGCGATGTTGCAGAGGCGTGTCAGCCAAGACAGCCCCACAACATCCAGCTACGAGCAGCCGCATCGACAATGGAGATGGAGAACATGGTCCACTCAGACTCCATGTCTCCAACCTCCCGCGGGATCTGGGAGAAGCTCTCCTGGAGGTGGGAGTTGAAGGCCTCGCTGACAGAGGGTTCCGCCAGTCGTTCCCAGCAAACCCTCACGATACGTTTGGGCCTGCCAGGTCTGACCGGCTTCCTACCCTCCCAGCGGATCCAACTCACCACCAGGTGGTGATCAGTCGACAGCTCTGCCCCTCTCTTCACTCGAGTGTCCAAGACACGTGGCCGAAGGTCAGATGATACGAATACAAAGTCGATCATCGACCTCCGGCTCAGGGTGTCCTGGTGCCACGTGCACTTATGGACACCCTTGTGCTCGAACATGGTGTTCGTGATGGACAAACTGTGACTAGCACAGAAGTCCAACAACTGAACACCACTCGGGTTCAGGTCGGGGAGGCTGCGCTTCCTGATCACCCCCCTCCAGGTCTCACTGTTGCCGCCCATGTGGGCATTGAAATCCCCCAGGAGAACAATGGAGTCCCCAGTCGGAGCGCTATCTAGTACCCCTCCCAGGGACTCCAGGAAGGTCGGGTACTCTGCACTGCTGCTCGGCCCATAGGCCGAGACAACGGTGAGAGACCTGTCCCCGACCCGAAGTCGTAAGGACACGACCCTCTCGTTCACCAGAGTGAACTCCAACACTTGGCGACTGAGCTGGGGAGCAATAAGCAATGCGACCCCAGCTCTCCGCCTCTCCCCGTGGGCGACGCCAGAAAAATGAAGCGTCCAGCCCCTCTCCAGAGTTGGGTACCAGAGCCCAAGCTGTGCGTGGAGATGAGCCGGGCTATCTCTAGTCGGTATCTCTCAACCTTCTGCACAAGCTCAGGCTCCTTTCCCCCCTAGCGAGGTGACATTCCACGTCCCAACAGCCAGGGGCTGTGAGCATGGACCGGGCCGCCGGGCCACCCGCCCTTGACCGCCACCCAATCCTCTCTGCATCCGACCCCCATTGCCCCCTCTGCAGGTGGTGAACCCACAGGAGGGTGGGCCCACGTCACTCTTTCGGGCTGAGCCCAGCCGGGCCCCATGGGCTAAGGCCCGACCACCAGGCGCTCGCGCGCGAGTCTCAACCCCAGGCCTGGCTCCATGGTGGGACCCCGGCTCCTCCATACCGGGCGACGTCTCAGTCCTTGATCTTTTACTGGTCATAGAGGTTCTGAAATCACGATGTATGATTTTTTTAATAATTTATTTATATGTTACTGCTGCAAATAAGTATTTGAACACCTTTGAAAATCAATGTTAATATTTGGTACAGTAGCCTTTGTTTGCAATTACAGAGGTCAAACGTTTCCTGTAGTTTTTCACCAGGTTTTCACACACTGCAGCAGGGATTTTGGTCCACTCTTCCATACAGATCTTCTCCTAATCTTTCAGGTTTGGATTTTCAGCTCCCTCTAAAGATTTTCTATAGAGTTCAGGTCTGGAGACTGGCCAGGCCACTCCAGGACCTTGAAATGCTTCTTACGGAGCCCCTCCTTAGTTGCCCTGGCTGTGTGTTTGGGGTCATTGTCATGCTGGAAGACCCTGCCATGACCCATCTTCAATGCTCTTACTGAGGGAAGGAGGTTGTTTGCCAGAATCTCACAATACAAGACCCCATCCATCCTCCCTTCAATACGGTGCAGTCATCCTGTCCCCTTTGCAGAACAGCACCCCCAGAGTATGATGTTTCCTCCCCCATGCTTCATGGTTGAGATGGTTTTCTTGGGGTTGCTCTCATCCTCTAAACATGGTAAGTGGAGTTGATTCCAAAAAGCTCTATTCTGGTCTCATCTGACCACATGACCTTCTCCCATGCCTCCTCTGGATCATCCAGATGGTCACTGGTGAACTTCAAACGGGCCTGGACATGTGCTGGCTTGAGCACCTTGCTGCCCTGCAGGATTTTAAACCATGACAGCATCATGTGTTACTAATGTAATCTTTGTGACTGTGGTCCCAGCTCTCTTTAGGTCATTGACCAGGTCCTTCTGTGTAGTTCTGAGCTTTCTCAGAATCATCCTTACCCCACAAAGTAAGATCTTGCATGGAATCCCAGACCGAGGGAGATTGACAGTCATCTTGTGTTTCTTCCACTTTCTAATAAATAATCATAACAGTTGTTGTCTTCTACCAAGCTGCTTGCCTGTCATCCTGTAGTCCATCCCAGCCTTGTGCAGGTCTACAGTTTTGTCCCTGGTGTCCTTAGACAGCTCTTTGGTCTTGGCTATGGTGGACAGGTTGGAGTGTGATTGACTGAGTGTGTGAACAGGTGTCTTTTATACAGGTAACTGTTGTGAAAGTGTCGTGACACGGACCCACAACAGGGGGCGTTAATGAATGGACAATGGATAAGCCAAAAGTAACAATTTAATGTTGTGAATCGCACAACGACGTACAGACAATAACAATATGGTGACTGTCAATCATACACCAGGTGACATGTGGGCAGGCTCGACGATAGAAGACGCCTGGCGAGAGAAGAGCCGGATCCCACACAGCTTCCACCACCAACGGAGCTGAAGAACACCGGAGCCGCCAAGCCCTGTGCCCCAGGTGGCCGCTGTCTTCAGCAGTCAGACCCGGTACTGCTGGCAGAGAACAGAAACAGTCCTGATGAGTGTGAGGTCGCACACTCAGTAATCCCACAGTCTGTACACAATGAGGAGGGAGAACCTCCACCTCCAATCACACACTCGTGCAGCTCCTGTCTAACCACTTATCTGGTTGGAGTGTGAAGCGAAGCCGTTGCTGATCACACCAAACGCCAATCCCACAGATAAGGAAACCACAGGAAAATGGCTGCAAAGAAGTTCAGATTATTACTCAATGTTTTAAGTCAGCAGAGAAATTACCTGAATAGTAGCTGATTTCTCGGCGAGGAGGTGGAGTCGCAGTCCGGCCTTTATGGAGATGGTGATGAGTTGACTGAGTGACAGCTGGTGCTGATGAAGAGTGACAGCTGTCACTCCTGTCACCCGCCCCTCAACGGGCGCCAGGAGGCCGTTGAGGGGCTTGTCCGGGTGCTGCCGGTAGAAGTCGGCCAGGAGGGCCGGGTCCAGGATGAAGCTCCTCTTCACCCAGGAGCATTCTTCGGGTCCATACCCCTCCCAGTGCACCAAATAATGGAACCCCCGGCCCTTTTGACGGACATCCAGGAGCCTGCGCACGGTCCAGGCAGGCTCTCCATTTATGATCCGGGCAGGAGGCGGCGCCGGTCCGGGGATGCAGAGAGTCGACGTGTGGTAGGGTTTGATCCTTGAGATATGGAACACTGGATGAATCCGCAGTGAAGCTGCGGACGGACTGAGGACATTGGTTATGGCAAAAGGTCCTATGTACCCCTCCTTGAGCTTCTGGGATTCCACCTGCAGGGGGATGTCCTTTGTGGATAGCCAAACCTCCTGCCCAGGCTGGTATGCAGGGGCCGGGGAACGCCGGTGGTCTGCATGGGCCTTAGCCCTCATCCGGGCTCTGAGCAGGGCAGAGCGGGCGGTACGCCACACCCGATGGCACTTCCTCAGATGGGCCTGGACCGAGGGCACCCCGACCTCTCCCTTCACTAGCGGAAACAATGGGGGCTGGTACCCCAAACACACCTCAAACGGGGAGAGGCCGGTGGCAGATGAAACTTGGCTATTATGAGCGTACTCGATCCAGGCCAGATGGTCACTCCAGGCTGTCGGGTGCGCGGAGGTCACACAGCGGAGGGCCTGCTCCAGTTCCTGGTTCGTCCGCTCTGCCTGCCCGTTCGTCTGGGGGTGGTACCCAGACGAGAGACTGATGGTGGCCCCCAGTTCCCTGCAGAAACTCCTCCAGACCTGGGAGGAGAACTGAGGACCACGATCCGAGACAATGTCTGATGGAATCCCATGCAGACGCACGACGTGGTGGACCAGGAGGTCTGCAGTCTCCTGGGCCGTCAGGAGCTTCGGGAGGGCCACGAAGTGGGCCGCCTTGGAGAACAGGTCCACTATCGTTAAGATGGTGGTGTTGCCCTGGGACGGCGGGAGGCCAGTGACAAAGTCCAGGCCAATATGAGACCAGGGGCGATGAGGCACGGGCAGAGGCTGGAGGAGGCCTTGGGCCTTGTGGTGGTCGGCTTTGCCCCTGGCACAGGTGGTGCAGGCCTGGACATACTCCTGGACGTCGGCTTCCATAGACGCCTACCAGAATCGCTGCCGGACCACTGCCACGGTCCTTCGCACCCCTGGATGACAGGAGAGCTTGGAACCGTGACAGAAGTCAAGGACCGCAGCCCTGGCCTCTGGTGGGACGTACAACTTGTCCTTCGGACCTGTCCCCGGGTCCGGGCTCCGTGTCAGGGCCTCCCGGACGGTCTTCTCCACGTCCCAGGTAAGGGTGGCCATGACAGTGGATTCGGGGATGATGGTGTCAAGGGGGGTCTGACGGCTCGGTCTTGACCTCCTCTTCATGCACCCGGGACAGGGCGTCAGACCGTTGGTTCTTTGTCCCGGGGCGGTAGGTGATCCGGAAGTCAAAACGCCCGAAGAACAGCGACCAGCGGGCTTGCCTGGGGTTCAGACACTTCGCGGTCCGGATGTACTCCAGGTTCCGATGGTCCGTGAAAACCGTAAATGGTACCGATGCTCCCTCCAACAGGTGTCTCCACTCCTCAAGAGCCTCCTTCACCGCAAGAAGTTCCTGATTGCCGATGTCATAGTTCCGTTCAGCTGGGGTCAACCTGCGGGAAAAGTAGGCACATGGATGGAGAACCTTGTCAGACTCCCCGCTCTGGGATAGCATGGCTCCTATCCCTGAGTCAGAGGCGTCCACTTCAACTACGAACTGGCGCTTGGGATCGGGCTGCACCCGAACCGATGCAGTCGAGAACCAGCGTTTCAACTCCCTAAACGCGGCTTCGCACCGATCCGACCAGGTGAGGGGGACTTTTGTGGAGGTCAGGGCTGTCAGGGGGCTAACTACCTGACTGTAGCCCTTGATGAACCTCCGGTAGAAATTTGCAAAACCGAGGAACTGTTGTAGTTTCCTACGGTTCGTTGGTTGGGGCCAATCTCTCACCGCCGCAACCTTGGCCGGATCAGGGGTGACGGAGTTGGAGGAGATTATGAACCCCAGGAAAGACAAAGAAGTGCGGTGGAACTCACACTTCTCGCCCTTCACAAACAGCCGGTTCTCCAACAACCGCTGTAGGACCTGACGTACATGCTTGACATGGGTCTCAGGATCCAGAGAAAAGATGAGTATATCGTCTAGATATACGAAGACAAACCGATGCAGGAAGTCCCGCAAGACGTTATTAACCAATGCTTGGAACATCGCGGGCGCATTGGTGAGGCCGAACGGCATGACCAGGTACTCAAAGTGACCTAACGGGGTGTTAAATGCCGTCTTCCACTCGTCTCCCTCCCGGATCCGAACCAGGTGATAAGCATTCCTAAGATCCAATTTCGTGAAAATTTGGGCTCCATGCAGGGGCGTGAACACTGAATCCAACAGAGGTAACGGGTATCGGTTGCGAACCGTGTTCTCGTTCAGCCCTCTGTAATCAATGCATGGACGGAGTCCGCCGTCCTTCTTGCCCACAAAAAAGAAACCAGCACCCATCGGGGAGGTGGAGTTCCGGATCAACCCGGCAGCTAACGAGTCCCGGATGTAGGTCTCCATTGATTCGCGTTCCAGACGTGAGAGGGTGTACAGCCTGCTGGACGGGTACTTAGCGCCTGGTATCAAATCAATGGCACAATCGTACGGACAGTGCAGGGGCAGCATGAGTGCCAGATCCTTGCTGAAGACGTCAGCAAGGTCATGGTACTCGGCTGGCACCGCCGCCAGATTGGGGGGGACTAACACCTCCTCCTTAGCTGTCACACCGGGTGGAACTGAGGATCCTAAACACTCCCGGTGGCAGGTTTCGCTCCACTGAACCACAGCCCCAGACAGCCAATCAATCCGGGGATTGTGTTTTAACACCCATGGAAAACCCAAAATCACTCGGGAGGTAGAAGGTGTTACATAAAACACAATTCCTCCTGTGATTCCCAGACACCACCAATGTCACTGGCTGTGTCTGGTGTGTGATTAGTGGAAGAAGGGTGCCATCTAGTGCCCGCACCCGACAATGGTGACGGAAGGCCACTAGAGGGAGCCCAACCTCCTTTGCCCATCTGCTATCCAGCAGATTCCCCTCCGACCCCGTGTCCACCAGTGCTGGTGCGTGTAGGGTTAGATCGCCACTCAGGATCGTGACTGGGATTCGTGCAGATCATCGGGGTTTCCCCACATGGGTGTTGTGACCCACCCTTAGCCAGGTCTCTAAGGACGAGTGCTGCTGTTTTGACCGTTTGGGGCATTCTCTCTGTGTGTGCTCGGTAGAGCTGCAGAGAAAACACTCTCCACGGATCAGCCTCCTTTGTCTCTGATCTGATCGCTTTTTGGCCCTGCTCGTTTCCATAGCAACGTCAACAGGGGGAGCTGTTGTCACGTGGAGAGCCCTGGCAGCGGAGCGTGGGGAAGTCGGCTCCCTTTCGGACCCGGGAGGAAGAGGGACGGCTTGTGCCTGACCACGCCTTTTGTCTCGCTCCCGTCGGTGTTCTGTTAATCGGTTGTCTAACCGTATAACCAGGTCGATAAGCCATCTAAATCCTGTGGCTCGTCCTTCGCCACCAGGTGCTCCTTAAGGACCAGAGACAGTCCGTTTACAAAGGCGGCGCAGAGCGCAACAGCATTCCAGCCGGCTCGCGCTGCCGCGATGCGGTAGTCAACTGCATACTTCTCTGCGCTCCGACGCCCCTGCCGTATCAACAGCAGCACACTTGAAGCGGTCTCGCCTCTATGAGGGTGGTCGAACACCTGTCGGAACTCCCTCACAAACTCAGTGTAAACCGCTAGGAGCCGTGAATTCTGCTCCCAAAGTGCCATAGCCCAGGCGTGTGCCTCTTCTCGAAGCAAATTGATCACATAAGCTACCCGGCTAGTGTCTGATGCGTACATGATGGGACGCTGTGAAAAGACGAGCGAGCACTGCATTAAGAAGTCAGCGCACGTCTCCACACAGCCTCCGTACGGCTCCGGAGGGCTTATGTATGCTTCAGGGGAAGGTGGGGGGGTTCGTTCAACAACCAGCGGAATGTCTGATTCTGGCACACAGTCAACAGGAGGAGGTGCTGCAGCAGCGCCCTGAGCAATGCGCTTCCACCTGGGCGGTGAGAGCCTCATCCTATGATTGAGAACACTGCTCGCTCGGTAACTAGTCCAACCGAGCGGTAAAGGCGGTTAAGATGCGCTGCAGCTCACCCAACACGCCTCCTGCTGGCGCCTGTGCACCTCGCTCTTCCATTGGCTGTTCAAGCAATGGTTGACGCCCCTCGGGATCCATGACGCTGGCCGAGAAATCCTGTTGTGAAAGTGTCGTGACACGGACCCACAACAGGGGGCGTTAATGACAGACAATGGGGTAGCCAAAAGTAACAACTTAATGTTGTGAATCGCACAACGACGTACAGACAATAACAATATGGTGACTGTCAATCATACACCAGGTGACGTGTGGGCAGCTCGACGATAAAGACGCCTGGCGAGAGAAGAGCCGGATCCCACACAGCTTCCACCGCCAACCGAGCTGAAGAACACCGGAGCCGCCAAGCCCTGCGCCCCAGGTGGCCGCTGTCTTCAGCAGTCAGACCTGGTACTGCTGGCAGAGAACAGAGACAGTCCTGATGAGTGTGAGGTCGCACACTCAGTAATCCCACAGTCTGTACACAATGAGGGGGGAGAACCTCCACCTCCAATCACACACCGTGCAGCTCCTGTCTAAACCACTTATCTGGTTGGAGTGTGAAGCGAAGCCGTCGCTGATCACACCAAACGCCAATCCCACAGATAAGGAAACCACAGGAAAACAGCTGCAAAGAAGTTCAGATTATTACTCAATGTTTTAAGTCAGCAGAGAAAATTACCTGAATGGTAGCTGATTTCTCGGCGAGGAGGTGGAGTCGCAGTCCGGCCTTTATGGAGATGGTGATGAGTTGACTGAGTGACAGCTGGTGCTGATGAAGAGTGACAGCTGTCACTCCCAGTGGCTCCGGCGCCCTCTCGTGCTTGAAGCCCGGACTCCAAGCAGGGCACCATCTGGTGGTGGTGGGCCAGCAGTACCTCCTCTTCCACGGCCCACACAACAGTAACAAGTTCAAACAGGTGCAATTAATACAGGTAAAGAGTGCAGAATAAGAGGGCTTCTTAAAGAAAAATTAACAGGTCTGTGAGAGACAGAGTTCTTGCTGGTTGGTCGGTGTTCAAATACTTATTTGCAGCAGTAACATACAAATAAATTATTTAAAAAATCATACATTGTGATTTCTGAATATTTTTTTTAGATTATGTCTCTCACATTGGACATGCACCTAAGATGAAAATTTCAGACCCCTCCATGATTTCTAAGTGGGAGACCTTTCAAAAGCGCAGGGTGTTCAAATACTTATTTTCCTCACTGTATATCATGTCTCCATATACATTTCAGCACGCTTTAACCCTCTGGGGTCCAAGGGCATTTTTGGACAGTTCACTCGCCTGGCATAAATGTTTTATTCTTGCTGTTAACAGCTCTCCCTGCATCCCACAATCAAGTTTTATGTCTTTTTTTTCAGGACAACCTGTGCTTTCAGAATATATATGTTTGTGTTGTGTTTTATAAGTGTAATAAAGGTTTACAATCAAAAATAGGCAAGGAAAAAAAAGCAAAAAATAATTTTCCACACACATTTATTCAAAACCTACAGCAAACTATAATAAACAACTGTTTTGACACTTTATAAAGGTAATTTGAGGTCTTGTGTGAAAGGCTGAACAACAAAAAGGTTCGAACAATAAACACAATTACTTTTGAACAATATATACAAAATGGTCTATGCATTTTGTTGTCCATTGATATGGTAAACAGTGCTTTACGCTGAGAAAGCAACAGAGTTATCCAGTAACGTTCACATGCAAAGTCAAAGTTCAAAGTTCTTTATTAATCGTCTCCTTTCTGAGAAATTTAGTTTGGTGCATGAGGGAGCTCACCTGCACAAACAATAAAAACAGGATACAAACAATAAAATAACATAAATAACCAAAAATAACCTTAAAAATCACTATAATCAACCCACTATATACTACTAAAACCACAGCCATTTACCACTCGCCATACAACCGAAAAATGTGCAAAATTTATCCTAAGACATAAGAACAATTTCAGCTTGTTCATTAATAAGCTTAATAGACAATGGAACAAATGAGTGTTTGTACCGATTACATTTGCACAAAGAAACACGATATCTCTTACCCGAGTTTAGCAAGGTGTACTCTGAGTGCAGAACATGTGAGCTGTCCATTAAGATGTTTTTTGCTATTTAATGGTTGCTCTGTCAGAGAGATCTTGAAAACTGGGAGCAGTGTGGCCCATGATCTTACCTGCAGTCTTTATAAGGGCATGGATCGGTGCTTTCAATTTGACTGGAAGGTTCCCAGACCAGCTGGTGACCTGGAGCAATCCTGATAGTTACACACTCTTTGTTTCAGCACATGAGATTGTCATCAGAGGCTCTCCGTCTGCTCCTGCTTTCACTGACCACTGTGTGTAATGGCACAAGGCGCACTGAGTATGTACTAATAGTATGTACTCATTGGAGCACCCAGGGGGCTATTCAAATGGGCCAACTAGTAACACATCACTCCTGAAAACGATCTTTGGCTTTTCACATGAAGTAAATCTGCCCTACGACTGGATTTTTGGAAAACCATGTTACGGTGAACCAATTCCAATTGGACACTCACATTGCGCACGTCATCACACAGCTTCTATGAGGAGTACAAAGATGGCCGATGGCTGGCTTGAAAGTCCACAGAGTTAACTTTTCAGCAAAAAGAGTAAGTTTCTATCTCATATCATTCAAAAATTATTTATAATTTCGTAAAGCTTGGTCTTAGCTGATGGCGTCGACCCCAGAGGGTTAACTTTCTCTTTTTTAATATTATTATATGAGGTCTCTTAGACAATAAACGACCCTTTTATTTTTTTTAACTAGATATATTTGAATGACATGCGATTACACCAATCATACTTGAACCCTCATGCGCATGCGTGAGTTTTTTCACGCGTGTCGGTGACGTCATTTCCCTGTGGGCAGGCCTTGAGTGAGATGTGGTTCATACGCTGCTCGAGATGGCGCGCGTTGCTTTATCAACATTTTTTCTGGACCTGTGAGGAATATCCGAGTGGACACTATTCCAGAAATTAAGCTGGTTTTCGGTGAAAAGTTTAACGGCTGATGAGAGATTATGGGGTGTTTCTGTCGCTGTAAGGACTTCCCACGGAGCGGGATGTCGTGCAGCGCTTCCAGGCGCTGTCGTCGGCTTGTTTCGACCTGAAAACATCCTAATTTAAGGCTTAATTCACCCAGGACGTCGTGAGAGAACAGAGAAGATTCAGAAGAGGCCGGCATGAGGACTTTATGCGGACATTCCACTGTTTAAGGACATTTTTTATTGAAAGACGTGCGTGCAAATTCGCCGAGTCGTTTCCGTGACGACTCGGCGAATCTGTGTGCGCCGCGACAGGAAAAACACCTCCGTGTTGAAAACCATTTGTAAAATTCAGGCGGCTTTTGATGGCTTTCAACAAGTGAGTAACTGAGAAATTGTTTAACAGCTTGGGCATGTTCCAACTTGTCCGTTAAGGTTTCCAACGGAGGTGTTTTTCCTGTCGCGACCCCCCGCGGTCGGGTCCAGCCCGACATGCGACTCTGCCCGCACGTTCTTTCATTACAAAATGTCCGTTAACAATGGAATGTCCGAATAAACTCCTCATGCCGACTTCTTCTTAAAGTTCTCTGTTCTCTGACGACTTACTGGATCAACAGAGCCTGAAATGTGGAAGTTTTCAACTTGAAACGATGAGACACTACTACCAGACCAAAATCTCTCATCAGCCGTTAAAATTTTTACCGAAAACCAGCTGAATTTATCGAATGGTGTCCACTCAGTTGTGGCTTACAGTTTTGAAAAAATTTTGATCAAACAAAGCAGCAGTCTCTGAGCCATTCCTAAACAATGGAAAAATCGACGAGAGGGTGGGCCACTCCTCACTCAAAGACTGCCCACAGGCGAATGACGTAACCGACAGGTGTGAAAAAACTCTCACATGCCCACGAGGGTTCAAGCATGTCTGATGTAATCACACGCGATTCAAATCCATATGGTTTTTGAAAACAATAATAAGGTTGGATACTTTTCTAATAGACCTCGTATTAATGATCAAAATGGAAGAGTGGGGTACAATTAGTTAAACCTAACAGCTAATGTTAACTTATCTAGCCAGCTGCAGCACCGTTTATCATAGCTATCAATGTATTCGGTTCTGTTCTGTTTAGGAAGCTAATGTTAATACACACTTTTGTTTACATTTATTTTTATATTTATTTGTTAATACCATTATTGTAGGGTTAAACTATGCTATTATACCTTATACGCTAGTTACCGGATTTGTTTAACCTTGTTGGCTAGCAAGGTACGGTTGGCTTATTAATGGCTAATTTAATGGTAGCTCATCTAGCTACAGTTAAGATAAGATAAGATAAACTTTATTGATCTCACAGATCAATGTTACGTCAGCTCTTAAAAAACACACACGATGGGTGCAAGTAGAGGAAAATGTTCATCAAAGAGCGTGTGCAAGGATAAGCAATAATAATAATACTTGTAACAGTACAAGACATAAGAAAATGAGGTAGAAATAGAAAAAATAAATAAATAAATATATATATATATATATATATATATATATATATATATATATATATATATATACACACACACACACATATACATACATATACATACATACACGCATACACATATGCACACATGCATATATATATGTACGTACATATATAAGTACATATGCATATATAAACATGATTGGGATTGAAAAAGAGATAAGAGCATCTTCTTTACAATAAGTGAAATGGAATTTAGATGTGATAAGGTGACATTAGTGCAGGGATTTGTAAACAACTTGTTATTGCACCTGATTTGTGGACATATTATTGCATGTGGTTATTTCACAGTGTTATTGTACAGTCTGACAGCAGCAGGGAGGAACGACCTGCAGTATCGTTCCTTCTTGCACTGAGGGTGCCTCAGTCTGTCACTGAACGAGCTGCTCAGCTCCACTACAGTCCAGTGCAGAGGATGAGAGGAGTTGTTCATGATGGATTTGAACTTGGCTAACACCCTCCTCTCAGCCACCTCCTCCAGAGAGTCCAGAGGACAGAGCTGGACTTTGTGACCAGCTTGTCAGTCTCTTTCTCTCCCGCTCTGTGCTGCCCGGGGCCCAACAGATGACAGCACAGAGGAGAGCAGAGGCCACAACAGAGTCATAGAAGGTCTTAAGCAGAGGCCTGCTCACTCCAAAGGATCTCAGTCTCCTCAGGAGGTGGAGGTGACTCTGGCTTTTTTGTACAGGTTGTTAGTGTTGTGAGTCCAGTCCAGTTTGCTATTGATGTGAACACCCAGGTGTTTGAAACTGTCCACAGCCTTTATGTTCTCCCCCTGAATGTTCACCAGTGGGTGAGGTGGTGGTTTCCTCCTAAAGTCAATCACCATCTCCTTCATCTTCCTGGTGTTGAGACACAAGTGGTTGCGCTCACACCAGTCCACAAAGTCTGTGATGACCAACTGGTACTCCAGCTCGTTCCCCTTAAACACGCGACCCACAATGGTGGAGTCATCAGAGAACTTCTGGAGGTGGCAGCAGTCCGTGTTGTAGGTGAAGAGGAAAGGCGAGAGGACAGTGCCCTGGGGGGCCCCGGTGCTGCACCTTACCACCTCAGACTGACAGCCGCGCAGCCACACGTACTGCGGGCAGTCAGTGAGGTAGTCGATGGCCCAGGCGGCGAGATGTCCATCCACACCTGCATCCTCCAGTTTCCCCCACAGCAGCACTGGTCTGATGATGTTGAAAGCCCTGGAGAAATCAAAGAACATGACTCTCACAGCGCTCCCGCCGGTCTCCAGGTGGGTGAGCACTCGCTGCAGCAGGTAGATGACAGAGTCATCTACCCAGATGTTGGGCCTGTAGGTGAACTGCAGTGGGTCCAGGATGTCGTTCACCACGGTGCGGAGGTGAGACAGGGCGAGCCGCTCCATGGTCTTCATGAGGTGGGAGGTCAGGGCATCTGGTCTGTAGTGGGCTGGTTCCTTGGCGTGCGGTGTTTTGGGAACCGGGACCACACAGGAGGTCTTCCACAGGGTGGGGACCATCTCCAGGCTGAGGCTCATGTTGAAGATGTGGCTGAGGACCTCACAGAGCTCATCTGCACAGGTCCTCAGCAGCCTCGGGGAAATCCCATCAGATCCTGCTGCTTTCCACTGCTTCAGCCACAGGAGCTGGCCTCTCACCTCAGACGGAGCTACAGTGAGGGGGGAGGGGCGGAGCTGAGGTGTGAGCTGAGGTGGTCTGGTGCTGGATACAGTCCAGAGAGAGGAGGGACAAAGTCCGGGGTGCAGTGGAGGTGACCAGGGGGAAGAACATGGGGGGTAAGGGGGACTGGAGGGCTGGCTGCTGGAGACGTGTGGAGAGCCGGGAGCAGGCAGGGGGGCAGGTGTGGAGGAGCCAAAATGGTTAGAGTAACTGTTTAGCTCCTCTGCAAACCGAGAATCCCCATCTGCAGTCCTGCTGGCCCCCTGCCCAAATCTGAAGGCGGTCTTGAGTTAGCTTATTTTCATGATTTACAAACTTATTTTACATGGTGTAGCTTTTTATATTCTTCAGTTTATGGGTTGTTTAATAGATATCAACATATAGCATCCTATTTTGTGGTTTCCATTAGATAGCATATAGAATATGTATTTTGTCTTCCTATAGTAAGCTAGCAGGGTGAACTTTAGATAGATACCTAAACATAATACATCATAGCTTCTGTTATATCACTTATATACATGATGCCCAATTTCTTGAGACACTTGGGTGGGTAGGGAGAGTTCCCATGGGATTAAAAAGCTTTTGAACCTACCATCCCTGGTTCTCAAGACCAGGTACCTAAGTGGCTCTACTCTATTCTACTCTTCATTTTTTTAAATATTTATATATACCTTAGTATACACTAGTAGAGTTGTACTTTAGAATTGGAATATATTATAGAAGATATACCTTACTGAATTTTCATCCATCACACTGACAAAGTGCAGAACCTTGGGGTAATTTTTGATCCTACGTTATCCTTTGACCTCCACATTAGAGATATTACGAGGACTGTTTTCTTCCACCTTTGAAATATAGCGAAGATTCGTCCCATCCTGTCTATGGCTGATGCTGAGACCCTGATCCATGTGTTTATCTCTTCTAGATTGGACTACTGCAGTGTTCTATTTTCTGGTTTACCGCAGTCCAGCATTAGGACTCTCCAGTTGGTTCAACATGCTGCTGCCAGACTTTTGACATGAAGCAGAAAGTTTGACCACATTACACCCATTTTGGCGTCTCTTCACTGGCTTCCTGTCCCAGTGAGGGGATGCCAAAATGCACCCTGAGAACTGTGTGTTCTCAGGGTGCAGGACTACTTTGTGTCTCTAAGGTGAATAAGAAGTCTGTGGGTCACAGAGCTTTCTCTTATCGTGCCCCTGTTCTGTGGAATGATCTCCCTGCATCAATAAAACAGTCAGATTCTGTGGAGATTTTAAAGTCCAGATTTAAGACACACTTATTTTCCCTTTCTTATGGCTAACATAATGGTATAGTATGTTTCTATGCTTTTTACTCTTTTAATTCATTTTATTAGTAAACGGAGCGTGCTGTGACCTCAACTTTATCTAAATTCTGGGTCTTTTAGTGAAGTTTAGGGCTAGTGGCCGGTGATCAGCTTAGTATTTCTTCTGTTTATCTTGTTGTTTAATGCTGACAAATTATACTGTATTTTTTGTCTTTCTGATGCCTGATTCTGTTTCTTCTCTCTGTTTAAGGTGCAGCTCCATCCAGAGATGGGAGTTGTGTCTGTTTCTGTAATCCTCCTGTCCTGTGCACGGCAACATTTTCTATATATTTATTTTGTGAATTGTTTTGTAATTCATGTCTGTATCATGGCCCAAGCAGAGGGTCACCCCTTTGAGTCTGGTCTGCTTGAGGTTTCTTCCTCAGAGGGAGTTTTTCCTTACCACTGTCACCTGTGTTCTGGCTCTGGGGTTTGGTAAGGTTAGACTTTATTTGTGTGAAGCGCCTTGAGGCAACTTTGTTGTGATTTGGTGCTATATAAATGAAAATAAATGGAAATAAATTGAAATTGAGAATTGGACAGGTTTCATTTGGATTATTTGATACAACGTCATTCCAGTGGTACCCAAAGATCCTTGGAACAGAGCTAATACCAAAGACATCTCGTCAAGAACAAGGGATGCAAAATATTTTAAAATATGTAGTTTCTGGAAGTCTGGGGTCCCCTGCTAGAGCTGTTGCCCCTGCGACCTGATCTAGGATAAGCAGTCCATGATGAGTGAATGAGTGTGAGTTTCTGTATTAAATTGCAGGATGAGTAGTACCAGTGAAAAAAACTGCCTTTGTCAAAACCATGAAAAGTACAAAAGAGAGAAAAGGAGAAAAACTGATCTGAATTTATAACTTTCATTTTCTTAAAAAAAAAAAAAAAAAAAACAAGAGATGAGGATGTCCACATTGTCTGGTGAGAAGGCGAGCTGAAATGTTGCATTTCAAAACCCTTTCAGGATAAATGCATTGAGGTCAGCGATCCTGATCAGCAGACACTCAGACACAGTCAGAATACCTCGTTGTTTTCTGGAGTTGTGGACTTTCCAGCCAGCTTGGTTATGCACACGGTTTGATTGCAAAGGAAGGTTCAGATGGACACTTTGTATTAAACATTAATGGATGTGTGTGTGTGTGTGTGTGTGTGTGTGTGTGTGTGTGTGTGTGTGTGTGTGTGTGTGTGTGTGTGTGTGTGTGTGTGTGTGTGTGTGTGTGTGTGTGTGTGTGTGTGTGTGTGTGTGTGTGTCAGTGGGAGCTCATCTCTCTGCATGGCTGTTTTTGTTTTATTTTTAACAGGCTGTATTGCTGCAGTGTTTCTGTGATTGTTACTGCAAATGCATCAAAATTAACAAGCTGTCACTGTAAAATGAAGCAAACTTGACACAAAATCACACTTATGTAAACTTTGCCATTTATAAAAACTGGACTTGACCGATTGGGGCAAGGTAATAGAGGATCTGAGCTATCCCATCACATTTTCTACTTGTCTGGGACAGTCAGATATCCATTAATGTCGAGGGTGCTTTCAGTTTTCCTCTTTTAGAATAGAAGAGAATAGAACCTTTATTGTCATTGTGCATACATACAATGTAATTTGTCCTCTGCGTGTAACCATCCTAATTACACATAGACATTTCTCAGAATTTTCCCTTGTTAAGTTAAAAGCATCTTCGGCCTTAAAAGAGCTCATAAGGTGCCAAACTGCTAAGAGGAGGGAGGAGGACTTATAAGAAGCCTAAGAGTGTCTTAAACAGAGAAGACGGCAGAAAGACAGAGAGGAAGCAGAGACATTCTCTGTATGTTTTACGGCAGTGATTCAGTAACACGCTGCCGGCTCGATGGTGCAGGATAATGTTTGTGTTTGACCTCATCAGGAATGAGCTGACTTTTCCCACCCACCGTAGTAACGTAATAACGCCTGAGATGAAGGTCATCACAACACTGTGGTCCTCTACAGTACACCAAAAATAAGGTGTTTCCTGACCAAATTGTTCATTTTGATGAGAAAATGTTTTGTGCAAACTTTTATTTCAATAGAACTATTCTAAGTGCACCTTCACACATAATGCGAATTTGGTCAAATTGCGCATGAAAACGCATGAAGCAGGAAACATATGGAATACATGTAAAATTGTAGCTGCCTCTAATGCCTCATACACCTGTTGCTACAACTATTAGCGCACACCAGCAGCTGAAAGACAGAGTGTGTGCTGTGAGAGCCCATCAAACGGCAGGTGTCGACCACATTCCACAAATGTGAAGTTAGCGACACCAGCAACCATTGTCAATTGTCTTCCGGGGGCCAGAGCAGGCGACATCGAAGGACATTTGAAATTGCTGGCTAAGGCTAAGCGTAAATTTGGTAAGATTGTAATTCACGTCGGCAGTAATGACACTCGGTTACCCCAATCGGAGGTCACTAAAATTAACATTAAATCGGTGTGTAATTTTGCAAAAACAATGTCGGACTCTGTTGTTTTCTCTGGGCCCCTCCCCAATCAGACCGGGAGTGACATGTTTAGCCGCATGTTCTCCTTGAATTGCTGGCTGTCTGAGTGGTGTCCAAAAAATGAGGTGGGCTTCATTGATAATTGGCAAAGCTTCTGGGGAAAACCTGGTCTTGTTAGGAGAGACGGCATCCATCCCACTTTAGAGGGAGCAGCTCTCATTTCTAGAAATCTGGCCAATTTTTTTGGATCCTCCAAACCGTGACTATCCAGGGTTGGGACCAGGAAGCAGAGTTGTAGTCTTACACACCTCTCTGCAGCTTCTCTCCCCCTGCCATCCCCTCATTACCCCATCCCCGTAGAGACGGTGCCTGCTCCCAGACCACCAATAACCAGCAAAAATCTACTTAAGCATAAAAATTCAAAAAGAAAAAATAATATAACACCTTCAATTGCACCACAGACTAAAACAGTTAAATGTGGTCTATTAAACATTAGGTCTCTCTCTTCTAAGTCCCTGTTGGTAAATGATATAATAATTGATCAACATATTGATTTATACTGCCTAACAGAAACCTGGTTACAGCAGGATGAATATGTTAGTTTAAATGAGTCAACACCCCCGAGTCACACTAACTGTCAGAATGCTCGTAGCACGGGCCGAGGAGGAGGATTAGCAGCAATCTTCCATTCCAGCTTATTAATTAATCAAAAACCCAGACAGAGCTTTAATTCATTTGAAAGCTTGTCTCTTAGTCTTGTCCATCCAAATTGGAAGTCCCAAAAACCAGTTTTATTTGTTATTATCTATCGTCCACCTGGTCGTTACTGTGAGTTTCTCTGTGAATTTTCAGACCTTTTGTCTGACTTAGTGCTTAGCTCAGATAAGATAATTATGGTGGGCGATTTTAACATCCACACAGATGCTGAGAATGACAGCCTCAACACTGCATTTAATCTATTATTAGACTCTATTGGCTTTGCTCAAAAAGTAAATGAGTCCACCCACCACTTTAATCATATCTTAGATCTTGTTCTGACTTATGGTATGGAAATAGAAGACTTAACAGTATTCCCTGAAAACTCCCTTCTGTCTGATCATTTCTTAATAACATTTACATTTACTCTGATGGACTACCCAGCAGTGGGGAATAAGTTTCATTACACTAGAAGTCTTTCAGAAAGCGCTGTAACTAGGTTTAAGGATATGATTCCTTCTTTATGTTCTCTAATGCCATATACCAACACAGTGCAGAGTAGCTACCTAAACTCTGTAAGGGAGATAGAGCATCTCGTCAATAGTTTTACATCCTCATTGAAGACAACTTTGGATGCTGTAGCTCCTCTGAAAAAGAGAGCTTTAAATCAGAAGTGCCTGACTCCGTGGTATAACTCACAAACTCGCAGCTTAAAGCAGATAACCCGTAAGTTGGAGAGGAAATGGCGTCTCACTAATTTAGAAGATCTTCACTTAGCCTGGAAAAAGAGTCTGTTGCTCTATAAAAAAGCCCTCCGTAAAGCTAGGACATCTTTCTACTCATCACTAATTGAAGAAAATAAGAACAACCCCAGGTTTCTTTTCAGCACTGTAGCCAGGCTGACAAAGAGTCAGAGCTCTATTGAGCTGAGTATTCCATTAACTTTAACTAGTAATGACTTCATGACTTTCTTTGCTAACAAAATTTGAACTATTAGAGAAAAAATTACTCATAACCATCCCAAAGACGTATCGTTATCTTTGGCTGCTTTCAGTGATGCCGGTATTTGGTTAGACTCTTTCTCTCCGATTGTTCTGTCTGAGTTATTTTCATTAGTTACTTCATCCAAACCATCAACATGTTTATTAGACCCCATTCCTACCAGGCTGCTCAAGGAAGCCCTACCATTATTTAATGCTTCGATCTTAAATATGATCAATCTATCTTTATTAGTTGGCTATGTACCACAGGCTTTTAAGGTGGCAGTAATTAAACCATTACTTAAAAAGCCATCACTTGACCCAGCTATCTTAGCTAATTATAGGCCAATCTCCAACCTTCCTTTTCTCTCAAAAATTCTTGAAAGGGTAGTTGTAAAACAGCTAACTGATCATCTGCAGAGGAATGGTCTATTTGAAGAGTTTCAGTCAGGTTTTAGAATTCATCATAGTACAGAAACAGCATTAGTGAAGGTTACAAATGATCTTCTTATGGCCTCGGACAGTGGACTTATCTCTGTGCTTGTTCTGTTGGACCTCAGTGCTGCTTTTGATACTGTTGACCATAAAATTTTATTACAGAGATTAGAGCATGCCATAGGTATTAAAGGCACTGCGCTGCGGTGGTTTGAATCATATTTGTCTAATAGATTACAATTTGTTCATGTAAATGGGGAATCTTCTTCACAGACTAAAGTTAATTATGGAGTTCCCCAAGGTTCTGTGCTAGGACCAATTTTATTCACTTTATACATGCTTCCCTTAGGCAGTATTATTAGACGGTATTGCTTAAATTTTCATTGTTACGCAGATGATACCCAGCTTTATCTATCCATGAAGCCAGAGGACACACACCAATTAGCTAAACTGCAGGATTGTCTTACAGACATAAAGACATGGATGACCTCTAATTTCCTGCTTTTAAACTCAGATAAAACTGAAGTTATTGTACTTGGCCCCACAAATCTTAGAAACATGGTGTCTAACCAGATCCTTACTCTGGATGGCATTACCCTGACCTCTAGTAATACTGTGAGAAATCTTGGAGTCATTTTTGATCAGGATATGTCATTCAAAGCGCATATTAAACAAATATGTAGGACTGCTTTTTTGCATTTACGCAATATCTCTAAAATCAGAAAAAATTGATTGATTGATAATATAATAAATAATAAGACATCAAATCAAATCAATTTTATTTATATAGCACCAAATCACAACAAACAGTTGCCCCAAGGCGCTTTATATTGTAAGGCAAAAGCCATACAATAATTACAGAAAAACCCCAACGGTCAAAACGACCCCCTGTGAGCAAGCACTTGGCAACAGTGGGAAGGAAAAAGTCCCTTTTAACAGGAAGAACCCTCCAGCAGAACCAGGCTCAGGGGGGGGGTCTTCTGCTGGGACTGGTTGGGGCTGAGGACATTGAATCAGGAAAAAGACATGCTGTGGAGGGGAGCAGAGATCGATCACTAATGATTAAATGCAGAGTGGTGCATACAGAGCAAAAAGAGAAAGAAACACTCAGTGCTTCATGGGAACCCCCCAGCAGTCTAAGTCTATAGCAGCATAACTAAGGGATGGTTTAGGGTCACCTGATCCAGCCCTAACTATAAGCTTTATGTTAAAGATTTTGTATATATGTTATCACTGTTAAACATTTGTACATTTGTCTTCTTTCTCATGAGAACGGTGTTGTGCTGTTTTGCACTTCACCCTGAGAATGTACGTGTTATTCAACCTTGTTTTAGCTTTGTCTTCTTTCTCATGAGAACGGTGTTGTGCTGTTTTGCACCTGTCTTAACCAAGCCTGAGAATTCAATTTTGTTTTAGCACTCTGGGGTCAATCTGAGCTGGGAATGAAGGGCTGGATGTACTTATTATTATAATATAACTTTGTTTTCGCAGCCTCTAACGACTGGGAGTAAGAGAACGTTTTGACTGTTGTGATGTGGTGCTTAGTGTGAAGGAGTGTGAAGGACAGGACACTTCAGGCAGATGCAGAACAGCTGATAACTGCAACAGACGAACGAGATGTGCTGACCTGTGTAAAAGAAAGTGTTCTTCCTTACAGCTGCACTTATTGACGTGTGCGTTTATGTTACGGGAAGAAACTTGTCTTGCGTCATCACCCCCACCCTTAGGACAAGTTTTTTGTTTATGTGATGAGGGCGTCTCTTAATAAAAAGAGCGGAAAAGCAGGCCAGACTTTAGTGTAGCCTTGGTGTACAGCCTGACTGCACTCCGCGCGTAAAATTTGACTTTCTGTCTCACTGGTGTTTCTTGACTCTGTTTGTCTTGTTAAAGGTTTTAAAAATGTTTGGAGGACAAAATACCCAACATTGACTGGGGGCTGGTCCGGGATCTCAACAACACCGGAGGTGTCCGGCGGAGGTCGTCAAGTCCAGACGTAAATCCTTGGCCAAGGTCCGATCGATCGATTGATCGTGTCTGCAATTGTCGACCACCGTTGGCATCGTCTGGTTGACGAGATTTTCCCGAAGAAGACAGACAGGAAGTCGAGTCAGTGAGTAAAATTTCTTTGTAAACAGTACTGAGTGAGTGGTGATCAAATCGCATAAAACAGTTAAATTCCGCAAGCGATGATACAGAATCGTCTGTTACGGCAAAGCAGTTAAACTCTGTAAGGAGGGTGCGGACTCCTCTGTTTATATACGCGTACCGGTAGGGGATAAAAGTGATCACATAAAACAGTTAAACTCCGTAAGCGATGATACAGAATCGTCTGTTAATGAAACACAGTTAAACTCTGTAAGGAGGGCGGACTCCTCTACGGTTGCGAGAGACGCACGTAGTTAAATTCCGGAAGGAGGATACGGACTCCTCTGTTTTAATACGTAAAGGAAATCCCGGGTAGAAATACGTGCACTGTAAAAAAGCAGTTAAATTTGGCAGGGACGGCGGAGTCCCCTAATGCAGGACATTAGTTAAATTTCACGGGAGGGCGAGCTCCCCTGGCATAAGAATACGCGTACGATTATTAAAAGTGTTTCTGTGTGTACATAGTGTATTGTGTAAGTGTAAATAACTGTATGAAAGTGTAATACTTTGGACAACGTTAGTGACAACCGTGCGTGTGGAAGCAGCAGGCAAGTGATTCCGCTTCCTACGGGGAGGTGAAAGGAATCAACCACACGACGGCAAATTAATTGTCACGTCCAAAGAAAGTGTGAAAACTTCAGATTTAGAACACCCTAGGTGTGCCCCCGTCTGAAGTCCAAATTATAACAAGGGATAAAAAAATATAATAAAAATGGGGGGTAAGACATCTAAAAATAAGGAAAATTTATCAACTGACGACTGGAAATTTATGGAGGCAAAAAATCCAAAAGCAACAAAGAAATTGGAGACCTGGATAAATAAACATGACTTTGACGGACGACTGAACCTGATCAGTGTTATATGGCTGGGGGGGCCTGGCTGCCGGTTTGTTTCTGTTTTTTGGTTTTCCTCCCAGGTGGCGTGCGTTTGGGACTGAGTGGCTGTGTTGCTGAGGCTGTCAGGACCTCACCCTGATCACCTGCGACTCGTCAGGACTCACAGCTGTGGTGCATCTGGATGGATTGGAACATGTTGGCATTTAAGACTGGAGTGCACAGTGTGTATTTGCCAGAGACTCGACCTTGTGATCAGACGGGTGAGATCGTCGTCTCGGGAGCCATCTCATCAGCAGCGGATGCTGAGAACGTCCAGGTTTGATGCACAGTCTGTGAAAGAGGAGGGGGTGAGGTCTCACGCTCGTCAGCACACTTCCTGAGGTACGTTAGATTTTGTGACTAACAGTTATACAGTCAGTAAATGTGGTGTCCCTCACACCTTATTGTATTGAGCTGTTTGTTAGTCATGTATCAGCTTCCACTGCAGTGGAGTTTTGTGAACTGGATGTTCCATGCCTGCAGGTTTGGAAGCTGATCAGTAATCAAGCCAGGAAGTGTTTGCTGTTTGTACACCTTTAAGTGTTCTGTGTGTAGAGTGTGGACTCACATAATGGTTCCTTCTTTCACAGACTCGGTTGTTGCGGCCACCTGGGGGGTGTCGGCGGGGTCCTTGGGTCCGAAACAGCTTCTGGCTCCGGACCGTTAGCGCTGCTGGGAGCGCACCACGCCAGGCCGCACCTTTTTGTTATTATATTATCACTGTTATGTATTAAATTCAGTTAGCCTTTGTACCGTGCTCTGCTTATTTCATACTGGGTCCTTCAAACGCTGGTCGGTTCTCCGAGCTGCGTCCGACACATAACAGTAGTCTCTGGCCAAACATCACAGACCCAGCGGTAGCAGAGACGGTAACGCGCCGGGAAGGCGGCAGCAGACGTTCAGTGGTTATCCGGATCAGTTGCGGGGCTCTCCGCCCGGAAGGTGCGTGTTTGAGAACCCATTACTGGATACTGATTTGTGCTCTCTTGCAGCCGTGTTCCTGTGTTGTGCCTTATCCGTGGGTCGTGGTGGAGTGTGACTGGCGACGGCTTCGAGTCACACTCCGACCGGATAAGAGGTTTAAACGGGAGCTGCAAGAGTGCGTTTGTAATGGGTTCACGTGCACGGCGGAGCTCTGTTAGCACGGGTCGCTGGGCTTCCTGTGTTACAGTCGTAGCCCCGTTTCCACGGACAAAGGTAACTACTGCGTCTGTTGTTTCAGCTCCGGCGTTATTTAGTTGAGCACATTTTGGTTGTGTGTTGCACTCAGCTGCGCACACAAAAGCAGCTCGTTTGTTTTTTCTGTCGCCAAAGGGGTTTTTTCATTTTTAGCACTCTGGTTCCCCCTTGTGGTGACTGAATCACGTTACCGTCAAGCTCTTGAGTAGGAACAGGTGTGTTCCATTTGGTTGAGCTTGACGGTATAACTCACTGATTTGTTTTGTGTTAGTTCATTTTGTGTGGGTGTTTTTTGAGTTGGTTTTTGTGTGGGCTTTTATTTTTTGTTGTCCACTATTTGTCTGGGGGTGTGGCCCTGTAGCCTTTGCAAAAAAACAAAAAACAAAAAAAAAAACAAAAACAGGGACCCAAACAACTGTGTGTTGGTCTGTTTGTTTTTTCTTTTGTTTCTTTTTGTTTCACATCCCCAGGGTTGGATGGAACGGTCCCCTGGGGGGGTGATGGGGTTGGTACTTGGGTTGTTTTTTCTTTTTGTTTTTTGTTATGCCCTCTCTTCTCCTCTGACTCCAGCCGGGTGTGCCGTAGTGTCGGCATTGCTGGAGGGGTGCAGTTAGGTTGTGCTGGGCGTTTCCCAGGTGGCCTCTGCACCCAGGAGGGGAGGGGGGGGGTTTGGGGTATTTTTTTTGTTTCCCCCCCCCCAGTTTCCGCCCTCAGGGTTTGACTGTGGTGTCCTCTGGGGGGGAAAGGGCGTTGGGTCCATCTAGCCGTGGACGGCCGGGGCTGGGTCCATTAGTCATGAGGGGAGGCGTCTCCTGGGGTTGACGAGTGGTCCTCTGGGAGGCGCTGGTAGTCCCCGTGGGTGACGTTGGATCCCAGAGGGACCTCGGCCGTGGTTATTACTCCTGGAGGTGGCGGGTGGCCATCTGGGGGGTCTTGGTCCCTACGTGTCGTTTGGGGGGGAGGAGGGGGGGTATTTTGGCATTTTTGTTTGTGAGCTCAAGTTTGGGTTGTTTTTCTTTTCTCCCCTTCCCTAGGGTTTGATGGAATGGTCCTCTGGGGGGGGGGGGGGGGTGTTTTAGTATTTTTGTTTGTAGACTTGGGTTTAGGTTGTTTTTCCTTTCTCCCCTTCCCTGGGGTTTGATGGGACGGTCCCCTGGGGAGGGGGGGGTGTTTTGGTTGTTTTGTTTTATGACTAATCACACATGTTTGGATAAAGGCTGACCGCACAGGTGTAAGAACTCCTGGCCACACCTGTGCTAAGAGACTGTCAGAAACAAGGGCAAAGATGCAGCCAGTTCAACCAGTCTGGAGGATGAACGCAGACGCGGTTTCCAGCCATGGTCCCTGGAGGGGGGTGTTTCTCCTGGGCCAGGTGTGTGTGGTCGCCGGGAGGCTTCCCGTGAGGGTGGGGTACTGTTATATGGCTGGGGGGGCCTGGCTGCCGGTTTGTTTCTGTTTTTTGGTTTTCCTCCCAGGTGGCGTGCGTTTGGGACTGAGTGGCTGTGTTGCTGAGGCTGTCAGGACCTCACCCTGATCACCTGCGACTCGTCAGGACTCACAGCTGTGGTGCATCTGGATGGATTGGAACATGTTGGCATTTAAGACTGGAGTGCACAGTGTGTATTTGCCAGAGACTCGACCTTGTGACCAGACGGGTGAGATCGTCGTCTCGGGAGCCATCTCATCAGCAGCGGATGCTGAGAACGTCCAGGTTTGATGCACAGTCTGTGAAAGAGGAGGGGGTGAGGTCTCACGCTCGTCAGCACACTTCCTGAGGTACGTTAGATTTTGTGACAAACAGTTATACAGTCAGTAAATGTGGTGTCCCTCACACCTTATTGTATTGAGCTGTTTGTTAGTCATGTATCAGCTTCCACTGCAGTGGAGTTTTGTGAACTGGATGTTCCATGCCTGCAGGTTTGGAAGCTGATCAGTAATCAAGCCAGGAAGTGTTTGCTGTTTGTACACCTTTAAGTGTTCTGTGTGTAGAGTGTGGACTCACATAATGGTTCCTTCTTTCACAGACTCGGTTGTTGCGGCCACCTGGGGGGTGTCGGCGGGGTCCTTGGGTCCGAAACAGCTTCTGGCTCCGGACCATTAGCGCTGCTGGGAGCGCACCACGCCAGGCCGCACCTTTTTGTTATTATATTATCACTGTTATGTATTAAATTCAGTTAGCCTTTGTACCGTGCTCTGCTTATTTCATACTGGGTCCTTCAAACGCTGGTCGGTTCTCCGAGCTGCGTCCGACACGTAACAATCAGCATACAAAAGCTGAAGAAGGAGTTAGAACGGGAACATAAAAGTGATGAGAAAAAGATGCAGAAAGTAGGGGCAGATTTAGTGGCATTTTGGGAGGAAGAAGCAGAGAACAGACAGAAAGGAGCAGAGAAGCGACGATTAGAGAAAGCAAGGAAAAAGAAAGCTGTAGGTAAGGCAGAAGAAGATGTGATAATTCAGCACAGAGAGCCAGAACAGCCTCAACAATCACCGCCGGCTGGATCGTCGGTGACAAAGAGACCTTTATCTCCTCTACCAGAGGATGACGATGTACCGCCACCACAGTATGATTTGGCAGTAAAACCTAAGGTAAAAAGAGAAAAACCAGAAAAACCACAAACACGCAGTCAAGCGAAAGTGCCTACAGCCCCTCCCATGGTGGAACATAGTGATCAGGGAGGTGCCTATCCTATGATAGAAGTACCAAATCCTCGTGCAGGAACAGCAGGACAGCTATCAACCATGCTCGTTTATCGGACATGGAATGCTGATGATATCAAAGCAGCAGTCAACATGATACCATCGCCACATGTCGATATCGAGGGCTTTCTGCAGGATATAGAAAACATTAGAACATCTTACCACCTTAATGGACCTGAAGTCCAACAGGTGTGGATGAAAGCATGTGGCCCTAAATGGAGTCAGATACGCGGAGACTGGAATCCTGCAGACCAACAAGGCGTACCACTGACACATGATGATCTAGTCTTAGAAACAAGAGTGGAAGCTATGATTACACGTGCAAAAGGAGTGTTAGGACCAAAGATAAATTATACTGAAATTACCAGGACAACTCAGAAAGAAGGAGAACCATGGACAGAGTTTAGATGCAGATTTGAGAATGTATTTAGGGTCCATAGTGGCATATTGCCAGGAACACCTGTGTATGAACAACAATTGAAAAACGCTCTGATCCAACATTCCAATAAGGATATAAAAGCTTGGATACAGAAACATTGGATTGGACTGCCTACAGGCACATTGGAAGAAACACATACACACTGCTGTCATGCAGAAGAAGTCTTAAAGCAGAAAAAGACAAGAAACAGCGACAAAGGAGTGTATGTAGCACACGGAAATGATGAAATATGTTACCAACAGGGTAACTTAAGACAGCAGAAGCAGTGCAAACGCCCCAAAAAGCCATGGCAAAATAGACAAGGTGGACAGCCACAACATCAAGGACCCTGGCAACCACAACAGCAGCACAGACAGGGAGGGCCACCACGTGGTCCCCTGATTTGTTGGAACTGTGGAAGAGAGGGACATATGTATAGAAATTGTCCGAATCCACCTACTGAGGGAGCAGCAGGAGGAATTCCACAACGGAATAATCCTCCGCAGCCACAGTATCCACAATGACTAGAATCCATAATCCATGATTCCACATCAGATAGGCAGTCTGATTGTGATATGGATCTGTGTGCCTTACTGGGAAATCCGGTACCAAAACCAGAAGTGACTTTGTTGGTAAATGGACGACCAGTGACATTCCTTTGTGATACAGGAGCATGTAGAACCACATGTAATGACAACATACCTGTCCATCAATTAAGCAACGAAATCTTTAGGGTTCGCTCTGCAAATGGACAAACATCAGACGTCCCTATCACCAAACCCATAACGTTGACAGATCCATTTGGCCTGACGTGTACTATGTCAGTGTTGAACATGCCACAATGTCCAGTTAACCTCCTAGGACGAGACGGATTGACTGCATTGGGCTTGTCCATAATTGTGGAACAAGGGAAATTAGTTGTTGAACGCACAGGAGGCGTTAACATGGTAAGAGAAGAAAGCGATGACCCCACATTCCACTATTACTATACATTTGACATTTCAGAAGAAGATGCTGCAGGATGGGGTAAAGATGTCGTCTTGCAAGCGACAGCCCTACTAAAAAATCCTGAACAACAGATGTCACCACCTGACCTGCATGTCACAATGTGGCATAAAGATCCTCCAGGTCCGGATGGTGACTATGAAAACAAATTGAAAGACATTTCACCTGTGAAGCTGACAATGACCGATTTGATTCATGATGGCAACTCAACAGCTGTCATAACAGTAACAGGCGCCACTGAAGATGTATTAACATTGAGATTCACAGGTATGCCTTTGCATGTGTCACTTTGTAAGCCATATTTGACAGAATGGCAAGAATTGGGACTGACAGTCATAACAGCTTTGTCAGCCTCTGATTGGAGCAGAGTTGGACCACGAACGGAGTTCAGTCCATCAACCAAGTTGTATAAAGTGCCAGTTAATGTCTCATTGGTGCTGACAGCTGGAACACACATTGATGTGTCCACTTCACAATCCTGAGTGTTTCAGTTGAGTCCTGAAGAAGGTGCTCTTCTCTCTTCAGTACCGTCAGGATTGTGGACAACAGGTCCTTCAGACGTAGGACTGATTAAAAATGCACAACCTGTAGTTATAAGGCCAAAAACAGAATACAGACCATGTGTAAGACAGTATCCATTGAAACCTGATGCAATTGACGGAATCAGGCCAGTAATAGAGGATTTATTAACAGCAGGAGTAATAGTGCCATGTCCAGATTCACCATGTAACACACCCATATTTCCTGTAAAAAAGGCTCCGCCCTCAGTGGGGTGGAGAATGATTCAAGATCTGCAGGCAGTAAATGCTGCTGTGATTAAAAGAGCACCATGTGTTCCAGATCCACACACCTTGTTAAATTCGCTGAGACCAAATTCTAATAGTTTCTCAGTAATTGACATAAGTAATGCATTTTTCTCTGTGCCAGTACACCCAGATAGTCAATTCTGGTTTGCTTTTACCTTTAAAGGACAACGATATACATTTACCAGATTACCGCAGGGTTACGCAGAGAGTCCAACTATTTATTCTCAAGTCATGTCAGCATGTTTAGCCAATTTTGTTCCACCGGCAGGTAGCCAACTATTAGTGTATGTTGATGACATTTTGATTGCCTCTGACACACGAGAAAACTGCATAACTGACACAGTAGCATTATTATGTTTCTTATTTGATAATGGACACAAAGTGAGTAAAAACAAAGTTCAGTTGTGTAGGGATAAAGTAAAATATTTAGGACATGAATTATCAGCCACTGGGCGCACGATCCTGTCTGACAGGAAGGAAGCGATTTTGCACGCTCCAAAACCACAAACCAAAAAGCAGATGATGTCATTTCTTGGACTGACTAATTACTGCAGGGCATGGATTCCCTGCTATGCAGAATTGACTAGTCCACTTTCTGATTTGATGTACAAAGATGATATTTCAATGTCAACCGTGTTGGAATGGAACAAAGATGCTGAGGAAGCCTTTGTAAAAGTAAAACAAACATTAGTGTCATCCACAGTTTTGGCACTACCAGATTATAGTAAACCATTCATTCAAACAGTTGATTGTAAGAATAAGTTCATGACTAGTGTTTTGGTTCAAATGTATGGCTCAAAATTGAGGCCAGTTGCCTACTACTCATCTAAATTGGATGCAGTAGCAAGTGCTTTACCACCATGTGTACAGGCTGTTGTTGCAGCCTCTATGGCTGTTCAAAGTAGCAGTAATGTTGTTCTATTCCATCAGCTGACATTGAAAGTTCCACATGCAGTCTCTGCACTTCTGTTGCAGACAAACATGAGCCTTTTGTCCCCAGCAAGACATCTTTCGTGCATGTCCTTGCTATTATCACAACCACATCTTACGGTAGAGCGATGTACAACATTGAATCCCTCCACATTGATACCTTTACCTGAGGATGGTGAGCCGCACAATTGTCTTGATGTAGCAACAGTCTGTACGAAAGCACGCCCGGACCTCCGGGACACACCCATCCCAAACAGTACAATCGTGTATGTGGATGGTTCTTCCACTAAAAATGCTTATGGACAACCACAATCTGGATATGCTGTTGTCACAAATTCAGAAGTATTGGATTCTGCTTCATTGCCATCGTCATTTTCAGCACAAGCAGCTGAATTAGTTGCTTTAACTGCAGCTTGCTATCTGTTTCAAGGTACGGCCGTATCAATTTATACAGACAGCCAGTACGCTTTCAGCACAGTGCATGTGTTTGCAAAACTGTGGGAGGAGCGTGGAATGGTGACATCATCTGGAAAGCCAGTGACTCATGCCACTCTCCTAACTGCCCTACTGCAAGCTGTGAAGTTGCCTCAACAAATTGCTATATGCAAATGTGCGGCTCACACCAATGGCTCTGACAGTGTTTCAAAAGGAAATGATTTTGCTGACAGAGCAGCAAAAGAGGCAGCAGCAGCTTCTTCTATTTTTGTTGTACAGGAAACTACTCCAGATTTGCATTTAGGTCATACACTGCTTGCTGACATGCAACAGCAGGCAACTGACAGAGAAAAACAAATGTGGATAGCTAAAGGAGCTACGTATGCAAATGACTTGTACGTATGACCACAAAAGAAACCCATATTGCCAAAAAATATGTTTAAATGGGCAGCTATTATGAGCCATGGCGTGACGCATGTCTCATCAGGGGGTATGATATCGCAATTGCAATCTATTTTTTGTCTTTATGGGTTCGATGCATATGCAAAACAGCATTGTAGAGCATGCATGACATGTGCAAAACACAACTCACAAGGCAATTTGAGACCCCTAAGAGGTAAATTTCCAACACCACAATATCCCTTTCAAGTGATTCATATGGATTATATACAGCTGAGTAAACATGAAGGGAAGGAATTTTGTTTAGTCATAATTGATGCCTTCTCAAAATGGGTAGAATTGTTCCCTACAAAACATGCAGATTCACTTACAGTGGCTAAAGCATTATGCAAAGACATCATCCCACGATTTGGAATACCAGAAACAGTCTATTCAGATAATGGAGCGCATTTTGTTAATACAATAGTGCAATACGTAGGAGAAGCACTACAGGTTAATCTCAAAAATCATTGTGCTTATCATCCACAAAGCGCCGGATTAGTGGAAAGGATGAATGGAACAGTAAAAAACAGACTTAGAAAGACAATGGAGGAAACAGGCAGACCATGGACGCATTGTGTAGATTTGGTAAAAATGTATATAAACATAACTAGTACCATGGGGTTGACACCGTATGAAACATTGTTTGGCAGAAAATATCGATTGCCATATTATGGACAAATTTGGGATGTACCTGAGGAAGCCAATTTGGCAGATTACATGAGAAAAATGTTAGAAGGACAACGAGGGAGAGTTCCAAACACTGATGATCCCATTTCTCCACAGGAGGACCCTAAAGTGGTACCTGGAGACTGGGTGTTGATAAGAAGCATCAAGAGAAAACACTGGCATTCACCTAAATGGGAAGGGCCCTATCAAGTACTACTCACAACACCCACAGCTTTGAAAATTGGGGAAAGAAGTACATGGATTCATTTAACTCACTGTAAGAAAGTCATTTCTGCAGACACAGACAAACAGTAAGAACAGTAGGACAAGACTAGTAATAGTGTGTGAGCTTGGTGTTAAGATCCAGGTTAGACACGAAAGCTAGCAGAAGACATTAAGAAGCCACTGTTCTGAACATAGGTGTGCTGTAGTGTGCAGAAATGGCGAAAGAAAAAAACGAACGAGGGTTTCTGGACCCCACGGACAGTCCTTGTTATGCTACTTTTCTTTTTTGAATTGGGATTATTATTAAAAGCCATGAGCACGGGACATGATAATAAGGATCACATCCGCAGATTGCAGAGACCAAAAAGAAGTAACGAAGACCCCAGTCCGATAATAAATGCCACAGTACATAGCTGTGATGGGAATAATGCGTACCGATTTGGTGTACAAGCCTGCATTCCTAGAAATACTTCTGTGATCATCTCTGTACCATATAGTGGTCTTACCCATGGAATGCCGGATGGTGACAGAGGGACTAATTACGGAAATAGTTTCTCATGGTATATGACCAACGATCAATAAGATAGGAGATGGGAAACGTTGGTAGCCGATGAATGGAGTAGATGGACACCAAGATGGGCACAAACCGAGTGGGCTAAGTACCAGAGTCAAATTCTCAAAATGTATCAAACAGATGATAAGCTGTCTATAGTGGTGAATACCACAGAAAAAGGAACCATATTCCCACCTGATATAGAGGGAGACTGTTGGTTGTTCCTCCTTTGGGTATACAAACAAGGAAAAGATCCGTATTTCCATTTCTTCCTCTGTGAAACAGATAGAGTACAGCAACCAATATTGACCGAATTAAGTACGTCAAAGGGGGTGTCCATACAAGCAAAGGGGGTGCCCATACAAGCAAAGGGGGTGTCTGTACAAGGCACAAAAGACATGAAGGCAGATGACTGGTTCCTAGTAACTACAGGAATTAGTGGACAAAATAACAATTGGCTTTTAATGGCAGAACAAGCAGGACTAGCAGCAAAGAAGGACTGCGTTGTATGTATGGGACCCAGACCTATATTACAGGTAATACCGGCAGCATTACCCAAAGACTGTCTACTGACTGCTATGACACAGACATACATTGCGGCAAACAACAATTGTTCTAAGTGGGACAAGATCTATCCAGTAACCAAATTGACTAAGATTAAACCTTTATTCTCAAGCAAAGTTGGGCATGCTAACCATACATGTGTACACTTGACAGGGACAAGTAAGACTTTGGGTAGCTTAAACCACACCGCCTGGTGTAAGAATGTGGTCCATAGTACTCCCACATTCAAACCTGTCGGGAGGAGTGA
Organism: Thalassophryne amazonica; assembly: GCF_902500255.1. Lineage (NCBI taxonomy): Eukaryota > Metazoa > Chordata > Actinopteri > Batrachoidiformes > Batrachoididae > Thalassophryne > Thalassophryne amazonica. Next base: position 4,050,380 of record NC_047110.1, read on the forward strand.
CGTATGGTGGTGGTGTGGGGATAACAGAATCTTTGACAGACTGCCACGGAATGTGTCAGGTTATTGTGCATTAATATCATTATTGTTACCAGTTGAAGCCATACCCATGACCCCTGAAGACGTTACGACATATGCAGCCTCTCTTATTCCTGAAGATTGGCAGAAAGGCATAGCCAGACATAGAGTAAAAAGAGATTGGAAAGGAGTGGGAAATCCAACATATATTGACGCAATAGGAGTCCCCAGGGGAGTGCCTGACGAGTATAAACTGGTTGATCAAATAGCAGCTGGATTCGAATCTTCCATCTGTTGGTGGTGTTCAATTAATAAAAACGTGGACAGAATAAACTACATCCACTACAATGTACAGAAATTAGGAAATTGGACTGAGGAAGGATTTAAGGCTGTCCATTCACAGTTAGAAGCCACATCCCTTATGGCCTTCCAGAATCGTATTGCTCTGGATATGTTGTTGGCAGAGAAAGGAGGTGTTTGTGCCATGTTCGGAGAACAATGCTGCACATTCATTCCCAACAACACGGCTGCAGACGGCAGTCTCACTCAAGCCATTGACGGGCTGAGGACGTTGAACAGGAAGATGAAAGAGCACAGTGGAGTAAACACCGAAGGCTGGGATTGGTGGCTGGAAGGGATGGGAAAATGGAGGTCTTTGATTTCTTCACTATTAGTGTCTATAGCAGTATTTGCTGCAATTCTAACATTGTGTGGATGTTGTTGTATTCCATGTCTCCGAGGCCTTGTAAATAGAATGATAACCACAGCAATAAGTCCAGGACCAGGAGGGGGTCCAGCATCATATCCACTTCTGGGGACAGACGACGACAAGGAGGACGATGGCTCTCCTGACCTGTACCCAGACCAATGGAAGTATGATGACCCAGACACCGATGATGGTGACAATGATGACATCACCTCTGGGGTGTAAGCCTATAGAGAAAACATACCATGATGAACCTCTTAGTGAAAATCTCAAAAAGAAGTGCTAAGCTGAGTGATGCCTACTGTATGTTTAACAGGCGATAAACAGGAGGGGAATGTTAAAGATTTTGTATATGTGTTATCACTGTTAAACATTTGTACATTTGTCTTCTTTCTCATGAGAACGGTGTTGTGCTGTTTTGCACTTCACCCTGAGAATGTACGTGTTATTCAACCTTGTTTTAGCTTTGTCTTCTTTCTCATGAGAACGGTGTTGTGCTGTTTTGCACTTCACCCTGAGAATGTACGTGTTATTCAACCTTGTTTTAGCTTTGTCTTCTTTCTCATGAGAACGGTGTTGTGCTGTTTTGCACCTGTCTTAACCAAGCCTGAGAATTCAATTTTGTTTTAGCACTCTGGGGTCAATCTGAGCTGGGAATGAAGGGCTGGATGTACTTATTATTATAATATAACTTTGTTTTCGCAGCCTCTAACGACTGGGAGTAAGAGAACGTTTTGACTGTTGTGATGTGGTGCTTAGTGTGAAGGAGTGTGAAGGACAGGACACTTCAGGCAGATGCAGAACAGCTGATAACTGCAACAGACGAACGAGATGTGCTGACCTGTGTAAAAGAAAGTGTTCTTCCTTACAGCTGCACTTATTGACGTGTGCGTTTATGTTACGGGAAGAAACTTGTCTTGTGTCATCACCCCCACCCTTAGGACAAGTTTTTTGTTTATGTGATGAGGGCGTCTCTTAATAAAAAGAGCGGAAAAGCAGGCCAGACTTTAGTGTAGCCTTGGTGTACAGCCTGACTGCACTCCGTGCGTAAAATTTGACTTTCTGTCTCACTGGTGTTTCTTGACTCTGTTTGTCTTGTTAAAGGTTTTAAAAATGTTTGGAGGAGAAAATACCCAACACTTTAGCAAAAAGGAAAGTTTTAAGCCTAATCTTAAAAGTAGAGAGGGTGTCTGTCTCCCTGATCTGAATTGGGAGCTGGTTCCACAGGAGAAGAGCCTGAAAGCTGAAGGCTCTGCCTCCCATTCTACTATTACAAACCCTAGGAACTACAAGTAAGCCTGCAGTCTGAGAGCGAAGCGCTCTATTGGGGTGATATGGTACTATGAGGTCCCTAAGATAAGATGGGACCTGATTATTCAAAACCTTATAAGTAAGAAAGATAATTTTAAATTCTATTCTAGAATTAACAGGAAGCCAATGAAGAGAGGCCAATATGGCTGAGATATGCTCTCTCCTTCTAGTCCCTGAAAGTACTCTAGCTGCAGCATTTTGAATTAACTGAAGGCTTTTTAGGGAACTTTTAGGACAACCTGATAATAATGAATTACAGTAGTCCAGCCTAGAGGAAATAAATGCATGAAGTAGTTTTTCAGCATCACTCTGAGACAAGACCTTTCTAATTTTAGAGATATTGCGCAAATGCAAAAAAGCAGTCCTACATATTTGTTTAATATGCGTATTGAAGGACATATCCTGATCAAAAATGACTCCAGGATTTCTCACAGTATTACTAGAGGTCAGGGTAATACCATCCAGAGTAAGGATCTGCTTAGACACCATGTTTCTAAGATTTGTGGGGCCAAGTACAATAACTTCAGTTTTATCTGAATTTAAAAGCAGGAAATTAAAATAACTCAGACAGAACAATCGGAGAGAATGAGTCTAATGAAATACCAGCATTACTGAAAGCAGTCGAACATAAAGATATGTCTTTGGGATGGTTATGAGTAATTTTTTCTCTGGTCCCCTCCCCAATCGGATGGGAGTGACATGTTTAGCCGTACGTTCTCCCTGAATTGCTGGCTGTCTGAGTGGTGTCCAAAAAATGGAGACGGCATCCATCCCTCTTTGGATGGAGCAGCTCTCATTTCTACAAATCTGGCCAATTTTCTTAAATCATCCAAACCGTGACTATCCAGGGTTGGGACCAGGAAGCAGAGTTGTAGTCTTACACACCTCTCTGCAGCTTCTCTCCCCCTGCCATCCCCTCATTACCCCATCCCCGTAGAGACGGTGCCTGCTCCCAGACCACCAATAACCAGCAAAAATCTATTTAAGCATAAAAATTCAAAAAGAAAAAATAATATAGCACCTTCAACTGCACCACAGACTAAAACAGTTAAATGTGGTCTAACATTAGGTCTCTCTCTTCTAAGTCCCTGTTAGCAAATGATATAATAATGGATCAACATATTGATTTATTCTGCCTTACAGAAACCTGGTTACAGCAGGATGAATATGTTAGTTTAAATGAGTCAACACCCCCGAGTCACACTAACTGCCAGAACGCTCGTAGCACGGGCCGAGGCGGAGGATTAGCAGCAATCTTTCATTCCAGCTTATTAATTAATCAAAAACCCAGACAGAGCTTTAATTCATTTGAAAGCTTGACTCTTAGTCTCGTCCATCCAAATTGGAAGTCCCAAAAACCAGTTTTATTTGTTGTTATCTATCGTCCACCTGGTCGTTACTGTGCGTTTCTCTGTGAATTTTTGGACCTTTTGTCTGACTTATTGCTTAGCTCAGATAAGATAATTATAGTGGGTGATTTTAACATCCACACAGATGCTGAGAATGACAGCCTCAACACTGCATTTAATCTATTGTTAGACTCGATTGGCTTTGCTCAAAACGTAAATGAGTCCACCCACCACTTTAATCATACCTTAGATCTTGTTCTGACTTATGGTATGGAAATTGAAGACTTAACAGTATTCCCTGAAAACCCCATTCTGTCTGATCATTTCTTAATAACATTTACATTTACTTTAATGGACTACCCAGCAGTGGGGAATAAGTTTCATTACAGTAGAAGTCTTTCAGAAAGCGCTGTAACTAGGTTTAAGGATATGATTCCTTCTTTATGTTCTCCAATGCCATATACCAACACAGGGCAGAGTAGCTACCTAAACTCTGTGAGTGAGATAGATTATCTCGTCAATAGTTTTACATCCTCTTTGAGGACAACTTTGGATGCTGTAGCTCCTCTGAAAAAGAGAGCCTTAAATCAGAAGTGCCTGACTCCGTGGTATAACTCGCAGCTTAAAGCAGATAACCCGTAAGTTGGAGAGGAAATGGCGTCTCACTAATTTAGAAGATCACCCTAACCCTGGAAAAAGAGTCTGTTGCTCTATAAAAAAGCCCTCCGTAAAGCTAGGACATCTTACTACTCATCACTAATTGAAGAAAATAAGAACAACCCCAGGTTTCATTTCAGCACTGTAGCCAGGCTGACAAAGAGTCAGAGCTCTATTGAGCCGAGTATTCCTTTAACTTTAACTAGTAATGACTTCATGACTTTCTTTGTTAATAAAATTTTAACTATTAGAGAAAAAATTACTCATAACCATCCCAAAGACATATCTTTATGTTCGGCTGCCTACAGTAATGCTGGTATTTGGTTAGACTCTTTCTCTCCGATTGTTCTGTCTGAGTTATTTTCATTAGTCACTTCCTCCAAACCATCAACATGTCTATTAGACCCCATTCGTACCAGGCTGCTCAAGGAAGCCTTACCATTAATTAATGCTTCGATCTTAAATATGATCAATCTATCTTTATTAGTTGGCTATGTACCACAGGCTTTTAAGGTGGCAGTAATTAAACCATTACTATCTTAGCTAATTATAGGCCAATCTCCAACCTTCCTTTTCTCTCAAAAAGTCTTGAAAGGGTAGTTGTAAAACAGCTAACTGATCATCTGCAGAGGAATGGTCTATTTGAAGAGTTTCAGTCAGGTTTCAGAATTCATCATAGTACAGAAACAGCATTAGTGAAGGTTACAAGTGATCTTCTTATGGCCTCAGACAGTGGACTCATCTCTGTGCTTGTTCTGTTAGACCTCAGTGCTGCTTTTGATACTGTAGACCATAAAATTTTATTACAGAGATTAGAGCATGCCATAGGTGTTAAAGACACTGTGCTGCAGTGGTATGAATCAGATTTATCTAATAGATTACAATTTGTTCATGTAAATGGGGAGTCTTCTTCTCAGACTAAGGTTAATTATGGAGTTCCACAAGGTTCTGTGCTAGGACCAATTTTATTCACTTTATACATGCTTCCCTTAGGCAGTATTATTAGAAAGCATTGCCTAAATTTTCATTGTTACGCACATGATACCCAGCTTTATCTATCCATGAAGCCAGAGGACACACACCAATTAGTTAAATTGCAGGATTGTCTTACAGACATAAAGACATGGATGACCTCTAATTTCCTGCTTTTAAATTCAGATAAAACTGAAGTTATTGTACTTGGCCCCACAAATCTTAGAAACATGGTGTCTAACCAGATCCTTACTCTGGATGGCATTACCCTGACCTCTAGTAATACTGTGAGAAATCCTGGAGTCATTTTTGATCAGGATATGTCCTTCAATACGCATATTAAACAAATATGTAGGACTGCTTTTTTGCATTTGCGCAATATCTCTAAAATTAGAAAGGTCTTGTCTCAGAGTGATGCTGAAAAACTAATTCATGCATTTATTTCCTCTAGGCTGGACTATTGTAATTCATTATTATCAGGTTGTCCTAAAGGTTCCCTGAAAAGCCTTCAGTTAATTCAAAATGCTGCAGCTAGAGTACTGACAGGGACTAGAAGGAGAGAGCATATCTCACCCATATTGGCCTCTCTTCATTGGCTTCCTGTTAATTCTAGAATAGAATTTAAAATTCTTCTTCTTACTTATAAGGTTTTGAATAATCAGGTCCCATCTTATCTTAGTGACCTCATAGTACCATATCACCCCAATAGAGCGCTTCGCTCTCAGACTGCAGGCTTACTTGTAGTTCCTAGGGTTTGTAAGAGTAGAATGGAAGGCAGAGCCTTCAGCTTTCAGGCTCCTCTCCTGTGGAACCAGCTCCCAATTCGGATCAGGGAGACAGACACCCTCTCTACTTTTAAGATTAGGCTTAAAACTTTCCTTTTTGCTAAAGCTTATAGTTAGGGCTGGATCAGGTGACCCTGAACCATCCCTTAGTTGTGCTGCTATAGACTTAGACTGCTGGGGGGTACCCATGATGCACTGAGTGTTTCTTTCTCTTTTTGCTCTGTATGCACCACTCTGCATTTAATCATTAGTGATTGATCTCTGCTCCCCTCCACAGCATGTCTTTTTCCTGATTCTCTCCCCTCAGCCCCAACCAGTCCCAGCAGAAGACTGTCCCTCCCTGAGCCTGGTTCTGCTGGAGGTTTCTTCCTGTTAAAAGGGAGTTTTTCCTTCCCACTGTCGCCAAGTGCTTGCTCACAGGGGGTCATTTTGACCGTTGGGGTTTTTCCGTAATTATTGTATGCTTTGCCTTACAATATAAAGCGCCTTGGGGCAACTGTTTGTTGTGATTTGGCGCTATATAAATAAAATTTATTTGATTTGATTTGATTTAATAGCTTTACGGAGGGCTTTTTTATAGAGTAACAGACTCTTTTTCCAGGCTAAGTGAAGATCTTCTAAATTAGTGAGACGCCATTTCCTCTCCAACTTACGGGTTATCTGCTTTAAGCTGCGAGTTTGTGAGTTATACCACGGAGTCAGGCACTTCTGATTTAAGGCTCTCTTTTTCAGAGGAGCTACAGCATCCAAAGTTGTCCTCAATGACGATATAAAACTATTGACGAGATAATCTAGCTCACTCACAGAGTTTAGGTGGCTACTCTGCACCGTGTTGGTATATGGCATTGGAGAACATAACAAAGAAGGAATCATATCCTTAAACCTAGTTACAGCTCTTTCCGAAAGACTTCTACTGTAATGAAACTTATTCCCCACTGATGGGTAGTTCATTAAAGTAAATGTAAATGTTATTAAGAAATGATCAGACAGAAGGGAGTTTTCAGGGAATACCGTTAAGTCTTCAATTTCCATACCATAAGTCAAAACAAGATCTAAAGTATGGTTAAAGTGGTAGGCAGACTCATTTACATTTTGAACGAAGCCAATTGAGTCTAATAATAGATTAAATGCAGTGTTGAGGCTGTCATTCTCAGCATCTGTGTGGATGTTCAAATTGCCCACTATAATTATCTTATCTGAACTAAGCACTAAGTCAGACAAAAGGTCTGAAAATTCAAAGAGAAACTCACAGTAACAACCAGGTGGACGATAGATAATAACAAATAAAACTGGTTTTTGGGACTTCCAATTTGGATGGACAAGACTAAGAGACAAGCTTTCAAATGAATTAAAGCTCTGTCTGGGTTTTGGATTAATTAATAAGCTGGAGTGGAAGATTGCTGCTAATCCTCCGCCTCGGCCCGTGCTTCGAGCATTCCGACAGTTAGTGTGACTCGGGGGTGTTGACTCATTTAAAGTAACATATTCATCCTGCTGTAACCAGGTTTCTGTAAGGCAGAATAAATCAATATGTTGATCAATTATTATATCATATTATATCATTTACTAACAGGGACTTAGAAGAGAGAGACCTAATGTTTAATAAGCCACATTTAACTGTTTTAGTCTGTGGTGCAGTTGAAGGTGCTATATTATTTTTTCTTTTTGAATTTTTATGCTTAAATAGATTTTTACTGGTTGTTGGTGGTCTGGGAGCAGGCACCGTCTCTACGGGGATGGGGTAATGAGGGAAGCTGCAGAGAGGTGTGTAAGACTACAACTCTGCTTCCTGGTCCCAACCCTGGATAGTCACGGTTTGGAGGATTTAAGAAAATTGGCCAGATTTGTAGAAATGAGAGCTCCTCCATCCAAAGTGGGTTGGATGCCGTCTCTCCTAACAAGACCAGGTTTTCCCCAGAAGCTTTGCCAATTATCTATGAAGCCCACCTCATTTTTTGGACACAACTCACACAAAAAGCAATTCAAGGAGAACATGCGGCTAAACATGTCACTCCCGGTCCAATTGGGGAGGGGCCCAGAGAAATCTACAGAGTCCGACATTGTTTTTGCAAAGTTACACACCGATTCAATGTTAATTTTAGTGACATCCGATTGGCGTAACCGGGTGTCATTACTGCCGACGTGAATTACAATCTTACCAAATTTACGCTTAGCCTTAGCCAGCAGTTTCAAATTTCCTTCAATGTCGCCTGCTCTGGCCCCGGAAGACAACTGACTATGTTTGCTGGTGTTGCTAACTTCACATTTCTCAAAACAGAGTCGCCAATAACCAGAGTTTGTTCCTCGGCGGGTGTGTCGCCGAGTGGGGAAAAATGGTTAGAAATGTGAACGGATTGGTGGTGTACAGGGGGGCTTCTGTTTAGGACTACGCTTCCTCCTCACTGTCACCCAGCCGGCCTGCTTTCCCGGCTGCTCGGGATCTGCTGGGGGACAGCTAACGGCGGCTAAGCTACCTTGGTCCGCACCGACTACAGGGGCCTGGCTAGCTGTAGGGTTTTTCAAGGTGCGGAGCCGAGTCTCCAATTCGCCCAGCCTGGCCTCCAAAGCTACGAATAAGCTGCACTTATTACAAGTACCATTACTGCTAAAGGAGGCTGAGGAATAACTAAAGATTTCACACCCTGAGCAGAAAAGTGCGGGAGAGACAGGAGAAGCCGCCATGCTAAACCGGCTAAGAGCTAATAGCTGCGCTAAGCTAGCGGATTCCTAAAAACACACAAAGTGAATAATGTGTAAATAATTTAGAGGTGATTCAGCAGAGGGAGTGCTTTAGTTAAGGCACGTGAAGATTACACTGTGAAACAAATCGTTATCTAGTTATCTAGATCAATCTAACTACGCAGATTAAACAGCTAACAGATACAGAAAAACGCCGCTGTGCTCCGGAACAGGAAGTGATACAATACCGCAGTGAGAGCCAACAAATTAGTATAGGTAATTTAGTATGAACCAACTATTTTGTAAGCTAGGATAAACGTTGCTACAGCCTACTAGATAAGGTAACGGTAGCTGTTAGGTATAACTAATTGTACCCCACTCCTCCAATATTTACTTAAATATAATAATATTAAAAAGAGGGGAACAAGAAAAAGTAAAGTGTGTAGAAATGTATATGGAGACATAAGTACATATATTTGCAGAAAAGAGACACACAGCGGCCGTTTTAATCACCAAACTTGCAACTGCCAGCGTTACACATCCTGCTGTTTCTTCTCCCTCTGCTCATATTACCAACATAGTATTCAGTAGTTTCGCCCTCATGTGGGAACACATGTAATTACAGCTGATCATCCCAGTAACCACTTAAAGCGTTAAACATTAAACTGGCATATATATATATATATATATATATATATATATATATATATATATATATATAATATATATATATATATATATATATATATATATATATATATATAAGGTGAATGAGGGTGAGGCAGGTTATTAGATAATTAATAGCTAATAGGCTAAGCTATAATATGTTATAGGTTTTATCTAAAGTTTCCCCTATTTATTTGGTTATGGTTAGCTAATCTAGGTAGAAGAAATTCCATCTTCTACATGCTTTTTAATGCGATCCCCAAACTTAGATATTATTTCTTGATGTCTATTCAAAAATCTTTTGAACTGAAGAACCATTTTGTTATACAGAAACCCTTGTTTAACTAATCTGCTATTAAGTTTATGGTGTCTAGTTGAAAAACTTTGGTAATTATCACAGATACAACCAGTTCTGACTAACTGAGAGGTGTAAACACCGTATGTAGGTTTACTCGGTATGTTACTACTCATACAAGGAAATTTTACAATATGAAAGTTAAAATCATCCCTTTTGTCGAAAACAGCTGTTCTAAACTGTCTATCTATAATGCTCAACTCTATATCTAAGTATGAGACTTTTTTTTATTGTTTTAGGTATTCTAGGCAAAGCTTGTCTGACAGTAAATGTTTTTTATATGGATTTTTCCTTTTTTCCTAAGTCTATCTTAATTTGAACTGTTTCTGTAGTTGTGGGCACCTGTAGGGCTCTGTGTTGAAGAGTCCTGATCACCCCGACCTTGTGTTTAAGGGGTGATTTGAGCCAAAGAGCAGATATTGGTCAATGTGAGTGGGTTTTCTGTAAACCCCTGTCTGGAGCTGCCTGTTCTCTCCAATCATAACATCACAGTCCAAGAAGGTGAAATGGTTGTTTCTGGCATCCTCACATGTGAACTTGATATTGGAGTCCACCGAGTTGATGTATTCTGTAAAGGCCTCCACTTCCTGTTGCTTGATTTTAACCCATGTGTCACTGACATATCACATAGGTTAAAATCACACAAGTTAAAATCTTAGCCAGAGAAAACAAATGGTTTGAGAGGGGAGTGAAGGAAGCTTTGTATGTGAAACAGTTGAAACCCACCGTTAACCAGAGAGGGGGTCTGAGACACGCTTTGTTCCCTTTTTACAATGGGGTAGTCAGGTCAAAGCAGTTTCACTCTTTTGTTCATGGTAATGAGTCATTCACATCGTCAGGAGAGGCATCAGTCTCCTATTTTGCCACATTGTCTCCAGCATAAAGCTGTTAAGGAATCCTTTACAAAATTTGACATAACCAAAGGTGTATAGAAATATCGGATTTTGGGTTTCCAGTGGAATTCTTTCCACTGTTGACCAGTTATTCCCTTATGACTACTGTTACAGAGTTTATCCCACAATTCATCTTCTATTATCACATTAGATTCTAATTCCAATTTTTCCTTGACATTGTACGTATTCTGAAATAGATCTGTTGAAAGTCTTTTATAGAGATGGGAAATATGTTTGTTTACCGGAAGACATTTTTCTAAAATTGGGATAAAATATTACTCTATACCTTTTGGAATGATGCCAATTCTCTCTTTTTCTTTTTCGTAATGTAGTGCCTAATTTGCAAATATCTATAAAAATCATTTGAAGGGAGGTCAAATTGTTCTTGAAGTTGTGTGAAGGACTTTAAGTGTGCTTCTTCAAATAGTTGATTATAGATAATGAGGCCTTCAGCTGCCCATTTCCTAAAACCATGATCCCACACTGAAGGTGGGAAATCTGCATTGCCCACAGTGGGCATAACTCTAGAAATCCATACAGTATCCTTTAACATTTTTTAACATTGTTTTATCCGTTCAGTTCCAGTCTTCATTCTGTTGATATGTTTTAGGTCCGTAAGGGTCGGGTGGATAACTGTGCACCTTTAGCTTCACCCTGTTCTATTTGAGTCCATTTTGCCTCCTCAATTTCGCTAATCCAAGTCACAACTGCTGCTAGTTGAGCTGCCCAATAATAACATTTCAAATTTTTTAGGGTCAAACCTCCTTTATTTTTAGCCAAATGAAGTGTTTTAAGTTTAATTTTGGGTCTCTTGTGCTGCCATATAAATTGAGAGATTAATTTATTTAGCATGTTAAAATGGAAATGGGAACTCATACGGGCAGCGACTGGAATCAAAACAGGAGACAAGGAAGCAAATTCATCCTTACTGTTTCAACTTTGCCAAACAGAGATGAGGGGAGAACTTGAGTGAGTAAGATCACTCCTCATTTGTTTAATTAAGTTATTATAGTTTGCATCAAAAAGTAGTTTCAGGTGTTATAATAATTCCTAAGTACCTAAATCCATTTAGGTACTTAGTCCATTGAAATTACATCATCTTGTTAAGTTGAACCAGCCACCTTCCTGGAATCATCATAGCCTCTGATTTATTTTGATTAATTTTATATCCAGAGATATCCAGAGAAAAATGTTTAAGCACTGCATGAGTCAAGGTATTGAAGAAAGAGGATGTTTTATAAAGATCAGGATGTCATCAGCAAAGAGGGAAATTTTATGAACTCTCCCCCCCACCATCCTCAATCCCTTCGATTTGAATGGCTTGTCATATTGCCTCCGCCAGGGGCTCGATGCTGAGGGCAAAGAGAATGGGCGAGAGACAGTTACGTTGTCTCACTCCTCTGTATGTCAAAAAAGTCAGAGCAATGTCCATTTACTCTAATTTTTGATTTGGGATTCTTGTACAACAGTCTAAACCAACTAGTAAATTTTTCACCCAAACCCATCTCAATTAATGTTTGTTCTAGAAATTGCCAATCTACCTGGTCAAATGCTTTCTCAGGATCTAAACTGAGAAGCACTGATGTTTGTGGATCCTTTGCCATCAGTGATTGCAGGTTCAGTGCTCTCTTTATATGATTTGTCTCCTGGTGACCTGAAATGAACCCTGTCTGATCTGGTTTCATTAATTTCTTAATATATTTTTGTACTTTAGTTGCTAAAATAGATGTTAATATTTTATAGTCCACACACAAGAGGCTAACAGGACGACAACTAGAACACTGCAGTTGATCTTTTCCTTCTTTATGCAGGACTGCGATGACAGGCTCTGACCATGATTTTGGAGGGTTCCCTGAGTTTAACACATAGTTATATAATTTGCATAACAATGGAGTGAGGTGATTAACAAACACTTTATAATATTCTCCTGAAAACCCGTCTATTCCTGGTGACTTATTATTTCTTAGTTAAACAATCAATTCTTTCACCTCTTTTTATGTAATTGGTTTTACTAATGTAGAGGCTTAATCAGCTGTCAATTTGTCTAATTTAAGATTTTTTAAAGAAATGATATATTTTATCTTCTTTTGATTCCTGAAGTTGAAGCTTATATAGTTGTTCATAATATTTCGCAAAGGTGTCTGATATTGTGTTTGGGCAAGTTTCAACATTATTTGAATTAAGTTGTTTAATTTTAGGAACTATACAACTGGCTTGTGCCTTCTGTAGTTGAAATGATAGTAATCTGCTATCTTTATTTCCTCATTCGTAGTATTTCCTATCAATGAACCTAAGGGCACCCTCTGCTTTGTATGTCAATAGCTCATCTAATTTCATTCATTTTTATTTATTTTGTATCACTTCCTGTTCCGGAGCACAGTGGTGTTTTGCTGTATCTGTTAGCTGTTTAATCTGCGCAGTTAGATTGATCTAGTTAACTAGATAACGATTTGGTACTTGTAATAAGTGTAGCTTATTCATAGCTTTGGAGGCCAGGCTGGGCGAATTGGAGACTCGGCTCCGCACCTTGGAAAATTCTACAGCTAGCCAGGCCCCTGTAGTTGGTGCAGACCATGGTAGCTTAGCCGCCGTTAGTTCCCTCCCGGCAGATCCCGAGCAGCCGGGAAAGCAGGCCAACTGGTTGACTGTGAGGAGGAAGCGTAGCCCTAAACAGAAGCCCCGTGTACACCGCCAACCCGTTCACATCTCTAACCGTTTTTCCCCACTCGGCGACACACCCGCCGAGGAACAAACTCTGGTTATTGGCGACTCTGTTTTGAGAAATGTGAAGTTAGCGACACCAGCAACCATAGTCAATTGTCTTCCGGGAGCCAGAGCAGGCGACATTGAAGGAAATTTGAAACTGCTGGCTAAGGCTAAGCGTAAATTTGGTAAGATTGTAATTCACGTCGGCAGTAATGACACCCGGTTACGCCAATCACTAAATGTGTCACTAAAATTAATATTGAATAGGTGTGTAACTTTGCAAAAACAATGTCGGACTGTGTAGTTTTCTCTGGGCCCCTCCCCAATCGGACCGGGAGTGACATGTTTAGCCGCATGTTATCCTTGAATTGCTGGCTGTCTGAGTGGTGTCCAAAAAATGAGGTGGGCTTCAAAGATAATTGGCAAAGCTTCTGGGGAAAACCTGGTCTTGTTAGGAGAGACGGCATCCATCCCACTTTGGATGGAGCAGCTCTCATTTCTAGAAATCTGGCCAATTTTATTAAACCCTCCAAACCGTGACTATCCAGGCTTGACCCCAGGAAGCAGAGTAGTCTTACACACCTCTCTGCAGCTTCTCTCCCCCTGCCATCCCCCCAATACCCCATCCCCGTAGAGACGGTGCCTGCTCCCAGACGACCAACAACCAGTAAAAATCTATTTAAGCATAAAAATTCAAAAAGAAAAAATAATATAGCACCTTCAACTGCACCACAGACTAAAACAGTTAAATGTGGTCTATTAAACATTAGATCTCTCTCTTATAAGTCCCTGTTAGCAAATGATATAATAATGGATCAACATATTGATTTATTCTGCCTTACAGAAACCTGGTTACAGCAGGATGAATATGTTAGTTTAAATGAGTCAACACCCCCGAGTCACACTAACTGTCAGAATGCTCGCAGCACGGGCCGAGGCGGCGGATTAGCAGCAATCTTCCATCCCAGCTTATTAATTAATGAAAAACCCAGACAGAGCTTTAATTCATTTGAAAGCTTGTCTCTTAGTCTTGTCCATCCAAATTGGAAGTCCCAAAAACCAGTTTTATATGTTATTATTTATCGTCCACCTGGTTGTTACTGTGAGTTTCTCTGTGAATTTTCAGACCTTTTGTCTGACTTAGTGCTTAGCTCAGATAATTATAGTGGGCGATTTTAACATCCACACAGATGCTGAGAATGACAGCCTCAACACTGCATTTTATCTATTGTTAGACTTGATTGGCTTTGGTCAAAATGTAAATGAGTCCACCCACCACTTTAATCATACCTTAGATCTTGTTTTGACTTATGGTATGGAAATTGAAGACTTAACAGTATTCCCTGAAAACCCCCTTCTGTCTGATCATTTCTTAATAACATTTACATTTACTCTGATGGACTACCCAGTAGTGGGGAATAAGTTTCATTACAGTAGAAGTCTTTCAGAAAGCGCTGTAACTAGGTTTAAGGATATGATTCCTTCTTTATGTTCTCTAATGCCATATACCAACACAGGGCAGAGTAGCTACCTAAACTATGTGAGTGACATAGATTATCTCGTCAATAGTTTTATATCCTCACTGAGGACAACTTTGGATGCTGTAGCTCCTCTGAAAAAGAGAGTGTTGGAGAGCCTTAAATCAGAAGTGCCTGACTCCGTGGTATAACTCACAAACTCGCAGCTTAAAGCAGATAACCCGTAACTTGGAGAGGAAATGGCGTCTCACTAATTTAGAAGATCTTCACAGCCTGGAAAAAGAGTCTGTTGCGCTATAAAAAAGCCCTCCGTAAAGCTAGGACATCTTACTACTCATCACTAATTGAAGAAAATAAGAACAACCCCAGGTTTCTTTTCAGCACTGTAGCCAGGCTGACAAAGAGTCAGAGCTCTATTGAGCTGAGTATTCCTTTAACTTTAACTAGTAATGACTTCATGACTTTCTTTGCTAATAAAATTTTAACTATTAGAGAAAAAATTACTCATAACCATCCCAAAGACATATCGTTCTCTTTGGCTGCTTTCAGTGATGCCGGTATTTGGTTAGACTCTTTCTCTCCGATTGTTCTGTCTGAGTTATTTTCATTAGTTACTTCATCCAAACCATCAACATGTCTATTAGACCCCATTCCTACCAGGCTGCTCAAGGAAGCCCTACCATTAATTAATGCGTCAATCTTAAATATGATCAATCTGTCTTTATTAGTTGGCTATGTACCACAGGCTTTTAAGGTGGCAGTAATTAAACCATTACTTAAAAAGCCATCACTTGACCCAGCTATCTTAGCTAATTATAGGCCAATCTCCAACCTTCCTTTTCTCTCAAAAAATCTTGAAAGGGTAGTTGTAAAACAGCTAACTGATCATCTGCAGAGGAATGGTCTATTTGAAGAGTTTCAGTCAGGGTTTAGAATTCATCATAGTACAGAAACAGCATTAGTGAAGGTTACAAATGATCTTCTTATGGCCTCAGACAGTGGACCCATCTCTGTGCTTGTTCTGTTAGACCTCAGTGCTGCTTTTGATACTGTCGACCAAAAAATTTTATTACAGAGATTAGAGCATGCCATAGGTATTAAAGGCACTGCGCTGCGGTGGTTTGAATCATATTTATCTAATAGATTACAATTTGTTCATGTAAATGGGGAATCTTCTTCACAGACTAAGGTTAATTATGGAGTTCCACAAGGTTCTGTGCTAGGACCAATTTTATTCACTTTATACATGCTTCCCTTAGGCAGTATTATTAGACAGCATTGCTTAAATTTTCATTGTTACGCAGATGATACTCAGCTTTATCTATCCATGAAGCCAGAGGACACACACCAATTAGCTAAACTGCAGGATTGTCTTACAGACATAAAGACATGGATGACCTCTAATTTCCTGCTTTTAAACTCAGATAAAACTGAAGTTATTGTACTTGGCCCCACAAATCTTAGAAACATGGTGTCTAACCAGATCCTTACTCTGGATGGCATTACCCTGACCTCTAGTAATACTGTGAGAAATGTTGGAGTCATTTTTGATCAGGATATGTCATTCAAAGCGCATATTAAACAAATATGTAGGACTGCTTTTTTGCATTTGCGCAATATCTCTAAAATCAGAAAGGTCTTGTCTCAGAGTGATGCTGAAAAACTAATTCATGCATTTATTTCCTCTAGGCTGGACTATTGTTAATTCATTATTATCAGGTTGTCCTAAAAGTTCCCTGAAAAGCCTTCAGTTAATTCAAAATGCTGCAGCTAGAGTACTAACGGGGACTAGAAGGAGAGAGCATATCTCACCCATATTGGCCTCTCTTCATTGGCTTCCTGTTAATTCTAGAATAGAATTTAAAATTCTTCTTCTTACTTATAAGGTTTTGAATAATCAGGTCCCATCTTATCTTAGGGACCTCGTAGTACCATATCACCCCAATAGAGCGCTTCGCTCTCAGACTGCAGGCTTACTTGTAGTTCCTAGGGTTTGTAAGAGTAGAATGGGAGGCAGAGCCTTCAGCTTTCAGGCTCCTCTCCTGTGGAACCAGCTCCCAATTCAGATCAGGGAGACAGACACCCTCTCTACTTTTAAGATTAGGCTTAAAACTTTCCTTTTTGCTAAAGCTTATAGTTAGGGCTGGATCAGGTGACCCTGAACCATCCCTTAGTTATGCTGCTATAGACTTAGACTGCTGGGGGGTTCCCATGATGCACTGAGTGTTTCTTTCTCTTTTTGCTCTGTATGCACCACTCTGCATTTAATCATTAGTGATTGATCTCTGCTCCCCTCCACAGCATGTCTTTTTCCTGGTTCTCTCCCTCAGCCCCAACCAGTCCCAGCAGAAGACTGCCCCTCCCTGAGCCTGGTTCTGCTGGAGGTTTCTTCCTGTTAAAAGGGAGTTTTTCCTTCCCACTGTCGCCAAGTGCTTGCTCACAGGGGGTCGTTTTGACCGTTGGGGTTTTTACATAATTATTGTATGGCTTTGCCTTGCAATATAAAGCGCCTTGGGGCAACTGTTTGTTGTGATTTGGCGCTATATAAAAAAAATTGATTTGATTTGATTTATTTCAATATTATTTTTAAGTAATACCTGCTCCTAAAGTAGACTGGCGTCCTGTCCAGGTTGGTCCCTGCCTGTCGCCCAGTGACCGCTGGGATAGGCTCCGGCTTCCCAACAACCATTAGTTGGATTAAGCTGGTATAGAAACTGAATGAATGAATAATATGTGCTCAGAGACTGTCATTGTTATCTTAATTTATTTTTATCACTTAAAACACTGCTTTCTTCTAGCCACAACAACTTAATGTTATAATCAGAATGATAAAGTTTTCTTGAGCCTTGTATCTTGAAAGCATTGTTGACAATCTGGAGATCATCTGCCCAACTTTGATCTTCAAAGATTTAGGTTTCATGGATGTTGCTTTTGTACCAAATCATGATTACAGTCACCTGGTTGAAATAACAATATTATTTTTTTTATTTATGATGTAGCCATCTAACAAGCACATGTTTTTCACAAAATGTTTCCTCCATATACTATCCTGCACTTCATCATTCCACCGCCATGTCTCTTCACAATCCTGTCTTTGTCTAGCCGTCACACCCAGTATTTTCCTGGCTCTTATCCTCACCACTTCTGCAGCAGTTGTCCAAATGATACCAAGTTCTACAACCTCTAAAATGATACCATTTATTATATGGCTGCGATGCTACGTGTGCTCTGATTGGCTAATTAGCGGCTGGATATTTTCCCATATCAGACCGGTTGCCATGCAAATTGGTCGGTAACGTGTATTTTTGTTACAAACCAGGAAGCTAAAAACACGATTAGAAAAACAAAGTCAGACATGAACACACTCCATAGATAGATAGATAGATAGATAGATAGATAGATAGATAGATAGATAGATAGATAGATAGATAGATAGATAGATAGATAGATAGATAGATAGATAGATAGATAGATAGATAGATAGATAGATAGATAGATAGATAGATAGATAGCGGTCTGTTGCTCCCATTCACACAAATAAAAGCACATATATTAAAAGTACATATAAAAGTAACAATAAATAATACAGCATAATTAAAATCAAAGTAAAAGGAGTTTAAGGCACTACACATTTCCAGTTCACATCTCCTGCTCCTGGCTGAAGTGGATTGTAGATTGTGACTGAGTGAAAAGTGGCTTTGTCCTTACACTGGGTATATTGTCGTTAGTGCACACTCCCTCTGCCAGCAGCCTGTCTCGGATCTCCCAGGCAAATATAGATGGACACTCTCTCTTGTAATCAGCAATTGTGGCTACCACCTCTGGAGTTGCCACCCTGGGTTTGCTCCCTCCGATGGCACGAGGCTTAATCGAACCCGTCTCATAGTACCGGCCCAAGATCTTACTCACACAGCCGTTAGAGACCTGCACACAAAAACAGCAGCCACTGGTGACCATCAAAAGGCTTTTTTTCTGAAGCTCCAGGCATATTCAGGGAAACTATCACATCAAGTTGAGCTCCTAGAATCAGCAATCTGTCACTTTGTGGTGGGAGGAGATTAAAACTGCAGAGTTCAAGTGACACATAAAGACAAAAAGTATTTCAAACTATTTCAGAACTTTGTCCAAATGACCAGATAACAGTCACTGCTAGGAGACAGAAAACTCTCATTAGTTACTGCTGGTCACCCACAAGTTTGGATAATGAGAAAACTCATGGAAGGAGGACTGGAAATTGGAATTGGTGTGTGGAGGTTGTGGTGTCTGTCGTAAAAGTAATTTTTCCAGATATATTACGGCCATGGGTGGTGTACTTTTCATTGGACTCAGGGCATGTCAGCATTTGGTCCACATGACGTTTCCATACCCCTTGTGTTCCCACAGTTACCTTGTACGACACTGGACCAGTCTTTTCCATAACAATACCTTGTGGCCACTTCTCCTCCTTGGAGGCGGCGTTGTTGTTGGGCCTCCTGTGACCGGTGCACTGTTCCAGCAACACTGGGTTTCAGGAAATCCATCCGAGAGCAAAGTCTGCGTCCAATGAACAACATAGCTGGTGTCTCTTTTGTTGTTACGTGAGGGGTATTGCGGCATGTTAGAAGATGTATCAAGGTGCTGTTGCACAGGTGCAGTTCCTCTGGAAGACTTTAAAGCATGTTTGAAGGTCTGCACAAAACGCTCAGCCAAACCGTTGGTGGCAGGATGTGCTTGACTCCATTTAACTTCAGGAATGCACTGAATTATTCAGAACAGAACTGAGGGCCATTGTTGCTGACAAGGATGTGCAGAATACCATAGCGACTAAAAAGGCCCCTAAAGCCCCGTTTACACATAGACGGTAAGAGATCCCAGAAGCGTCAGGAAGAGTTTTTGGCCGTCTTAAGGATCACATGCCGTTATTAACGCTGGCACTAGGGGGCATGGCTTAGTTCCGGCTTTACCGGGAATCGTCGAAAAAATTATTCAACATGTCGAATAATTCCGGGAGCGCTCCCGGAGAATTCGCGTGACGACGGAGACAACGCAAACAAAGGCGTTTGATACTTTTTAATCGCCATTTCATCCTGCCCCTTCCTGTAGTGCCGCAGTTTACACTGCTGTAATTGGCGGCCGGCATTGTATCCCTAATCAACGGCGTGTAAAACGGCGATAGAGCCCACATCGGCGTCCTCAAGGGTGTTTTAACCGGCGACAGAGGCAGACAAAACGGCGGCGCTAGCGGACAGTACGCCGTTCTAAACGCCACCTCCCGGTTAACGGCGTTCCAAACGGCCGATAGGCGGCGGTCAATATAAAAATGCTAGCACGCTGCATGCAGGCCTCTCACTCGCAGCCAGCTCCAGATATTTTTGCAGAGAAGCTCCAGTATGCCTCCTAAAAGAAAATTGGCAGTGGCAAGGACTTACCAAGAGGTCTGGTTCAGAAGCAGAAGGTAGCCCTGTGGTGGAGGGGGAAAGGAAGGAGAAGAAAAGGCTGAGGATGATCTCCCTCCCCTTGAAGTGACAGAGGCTTCAGCCTATTATACTCTGGGGGTGGTGCCTATATGCAAAAGTTCCTGTAGTAACGCAGGATTTGCCTGGATAAATCCAGCGGTACACAGGGCATTATCGGCGGCAGCAGAACACTGCCATTCTCACGCGCATCTTAACCTGCGATTGTAAAGGATAGAACTGGGTATTAACCCCCGTTGCCTGACGTGTGCCGGATGCTACGGTGTCAAAACGCTGCTTTATTCGGCGGATTTAGCGGCGTTTTATCCGCGTATTTGCGGATAGTACGGCGGCCAAAATGCTGGCGAAATGCTCCACCCCTTTCCACCGTGAAAACAGCCGGAACTACCGCAAACTTCGGTCTACGTACTGCCCACTGACAAAACCGTCTATGTGTAAACTAGGCTTAAGCACTTGTATGATTTTGCCCGCTGTGGTGCTATCCATGATATGTACCTCTGGCCATTTGGAATGTGCGTCCACTGTGACCAGGTACATATGTCCTTCAAATAGACCAGCAAAATCCACATGTATCCTTTCCCAAGGACTGGATGGCCACATCCAAGGGTGTAAAGGTGCTAATCCAGGGTCTTTTTGCACACGCTGACAAGAGTGACAAGCTTTTGCCTGAAGCTCAATCTGAGAGTCAATACCAGGCCACCACACATAGCTACATGCTAAACTCTTCATCCACACCACACCCAGATGAGCTGAGTGGAGCTCTTTCAAAATATGAGGGCGTAGCTTAGGTGGCACAATCACTCTAACACCCCACATGAGGCATCCTTGTTGAATTGTGAGCTCATGCCAGTGCAGCAGATAGGGTGACAGCTCTTCACCTGTGTCCATTGCAGCTGGAAATTGACCAGTTGTGACCATTTCTAAAACATGAGACATGGTGGTGTCAGACAGGGTCTCACGTCTGATCTCAGTGTGACTGACTGGTAGAGTGTCCAACTGAGATGTGTAGAATACCTCCACTGCGCCCGGTTTGTCCTCATGAGCATGTGGAAGTGGCAATCATGACAAACCATCAGCATTGGCATGTAATTCACCTTTCCTGTATTGGATCGTATAATTGTGTGCGGACAGGAGGAGCGCCCAATGCTGCATTCGAGCCGCGGCCATGGATGGCGTACTTTTCATTGGACTCAGGATGGAGGTCAGAGGGTGGTGATCAGTGAGCACCGTGAATTTGTTACCATAGAGATACTGATGGAACTTGCGTACTCCGAAAACTATGGCTAATGCTTCCTTCTCAATCTGAACGTAGTTTCGCTCTGCTTTATTAAGAGTTTGTGATGCATAAGCTATTGGCTTTTCTTCACCATTAGGCATACTGTGTGAGAGCAAGGTGTAAGGTAAAGCATCACAAGCGAGACGGAGAGGCAGCTCAGGATTGTAGTGGGTGAGTACTTCCTGTGACACTAGGAGTGCTTTTGCTTTCTGGAACGCTGACTCACAGGCTGATGTCCACTGCCATTTCTTTTCTTTATTTAACAGTTCATTCAGTGGTTTCAAAACAGTGGCTAGGTCAGGGATGAAACATCCATAGTAGTTAAGCATCCCTAGAAAAGAACGTAGCTGGCTGACAACACCTGGCGCTGGCGCTTCCACAATGGCACGTACCTTCTCTGGTGATTTGTGGAGCCCAGCCGCATCAATGATATGACCCAAGTATTCCACAGACTCCTGGAAAAACAAGCATTTTTCTTGCTTCAGGTGCAGGCCATACTCCTCTAACCTGCTCAGGACAGCATCCAGAGTTTTGAGGTGTGTCTGCTCATCAGGACCACTGATGAGGATGTCATCCAAATAGCAATGAGTGTGTGACAGTCCAAGAAGTACCTGGTCCATAGCTTTTTGAAATAAAACCGGTGATGATGCTACTCCAAAGGGTAAATGATTGAAGCAGAACAGTCCTTTCTATGTAGAGATAGTCAGCAGCTCCTTTGAGCTCTCCTCTACTTCCATCTGTAGGTAGGCATTTGATAAATCCAGTTTAATAAAGCGTTGACCTCCTGCTAAAGAAGCAAATAAGTCCTCAATGCATGGGACTGGGTATTTATCCACGCACAGAGCTGGATTGAGAGTGACCTTAAAATCTCCACAAAGTCTCACTGTGCCATCCTTCTTGCTAACAGGCACCACGGGCATAGCCCAGTCACTATGCTCCACTGGTGAGATCACTCCAAGCTCAGTTAAGCATTTTAACTCAGCTTCCACTTTAGGTTGAAGCGCATAAGGCACATTTCATGGTGGGCAGAATTTAGGTACACTGTTTGGCCTTAGGGTCAGTCTGGCTTTAACCCCCTTCATTGTGCCTAGCTTTTTGGAGAAGACAGTGGAATGTCTCTTTAACACAGTCTCTAAGCTGTCTGTTTTTGCTGAATGGCATGCACAGTCTTTAAATCTTTCCAGTTTAGCTTAATAGCTCTCAGCCATTCCCTACTGAACAATGGGGGTGCATCCACTTTCATGACATACAAGGGCAATGTCGCACATTGTTTGTTCAGTTGTACTTGCACCTTAATGACTCCTTCTGGGGCCAAAGGCTCTGCCGTGTATGTCTTTAGCATGACATCAGTTGGTTGCAGAGACAATTTGCTTAGCTTACTGCTGTATTCTTGCCAAGAAATCACAGCAGCTCCTGTATCTAATTCCATCTCCATTTTCTTCCCATTCACGACAGGCATCACTGAGATCCGTGAATATTTTCCTTTCTGAGACAGAGTATACAGTCTTAAATCACTATCAGTATCAGATTTAGTTTCATCACTTTCACTTTCATTTGCCTCAACATGATGAATTCTCCTCTTTTTATCTTTCCACTTGCGTTTGATAGCATTACCTTTATGTTCAGGTTTTCCCTCTTTCTGTTTCCTTTCTTTAACTTGACTGTTTTTGGCTTTACTTTTACACATCCGTTTCATGTGGCCTTGACAGTCACGGTGTTTGTACCAACAGTCATCCTCCGTAAACAACAACAACAAACAAATCTGTCACGCAATGCGTCTTCCAAGTAAGCACCAAACTCACAGTGTTCCGACAGTCTTTTAAGCACAGCGACATATTGCGCTACTGTTTCTCCTTCCCCCTGATTACGCTTGTGGAACTGAAACCTCTCAGCAATCACGAGCGGCTTTGGAGTGAAGTGGGACTGTAAGGCACCAACAATGTCCTCATATGCCATCGTTCAAGGCTTTATAGGTGCTACCAAACTTCAGAGTAGGCCATACGTTTTGGGTCCCATCACACTTAACAGCACCGGCACTTTCTTCGCGGCCTGTATGTCATTAGCCAGGATATAATGGTCAAAACGTTCAATATACGTTGTCCACTGCTCCCCAGCATCATCAAAGGGATCCATATGTCCAATCACTCCAGCCATCATGCATCTGTTTTCAGTGACTGCCCCTGCAGCATTTGATTCTCCGGAGGAAGAAGAGTGGCTCATTTTTTAACACAGTCCATACCAGCTCATTAGCTAGCCACCTCACGACGTGGTCATCCGTTAGAGTCCAAAACTTGATCAACACTGGCAATCCAGCTGATTTGCAAAGTTTCAGGACTACACCACTCATCGCCAATTTATGTTATGTTGCTCCTTTAGTGTAATGCGAACAATTTAACACGGACACACAGAGCTACACGGAGACATTCATCTTTTCCGGCTTATTCACTTCTTCCATCATTTTTATTTTTGCACCAGTGAACTCCTCAACATATGCACGTAACTTATTGCTTGGTGCCCTCTTCTGGTGACTTATTGCATAACACATATTAATGCCAATACACAACAAGAGTGATGGTGGGTGAGTGAAAACCCTGCCCTGGGCAGGGGTGATTTTTCCATTGTCCAATAAAATGATATGAAACAACATGAAAACATATGTCAATTGGTCTGGGACACACAGAGCTGTATCCCTGAAGGAAACTTTGATGCTCAAATCATATTTCAGATTTGGGTCCATTGGTTGTGAAAGGTTTACGACCTTTCTGCCCGGCCCTAAAAACAGACCTGTTTTTACCAAAAGGAGAAGGGCTGAGGGCGTGCTACTGGTGCCTTAATACAATTGCTTAGGGTAGATAGGACTGATTAGCCTTGGTAGGCAACTCATAGGAGAAGGAAAACTCGCAGCCTCATGGCCATATCCATTCTTGGAAAAGGCTTCAGTAGTACACCTGGAGGATAAATCAGGAGTTGGAGTCCCTGAGGCAGCTCGTTGTTGTGGAAACACCTAGAACAGCACTGGTGCCAAACTGTAATAGCCTTGCAGTTCCTTTGGATCCATCAATGGTGTGGATGGGGCAGCAGCCTGTCCTCCATAAAACACTGCCCAGGCGTATATGCAACTCTATGGATGACAGTTTCTGGTCTCCAGAGTCTGAATGGCAGAAATGTGAAATGTACTGTAGTGCAAGTACTACCAACAAGACTCAGTTTTCATGCTTTCGTTCATGCTTTCATTCAGATTCACCTAATCAGTGATAGCCATATCTCCAATAGACAGCAGCTGGTCCACATTTTAGTCCTCAAATCACAACCAATAAGAAACATATACGTTATATAAAATGTCAGTTCGAAGTCACCTTTCTGCTGTTGGCTGTTGCGGCCCAGAAACATCACCTTCTCCTCCCCTCTAATAAATGTTGGTCTCTGTCTGATGCCAGGGGTAGGCTCCGCCCCTACCTTCTTCTGATGGCAGGATTCAAGATCAATGTACCCCTTTGCAGTCAATCTCAGGACCAACCCCAAAGACTGTCCTAATATTTTGCACAGTATCTCTCTGGATTAAATGTTTAGGCAGATTTGAGTCCTCTGAGGCTTAATGGTAGAGCTCGTCCAACAATGCCTGACATTCACACACACTGGTGTCAGCTGCACACCAGGAGTAATTCAGAACTCAGGACCTTGGTCAAGAATTGATAGTAATGACACGTACACAGGCACGGTCTCACATTCCACATACAAGACGTATGATACTTTGGTCACAAGTCCTCTTCTCTAACTTGAAGGCCATGAAACATGATGTGTAGTTACTTACTTGCAGAATTCTGGATATGTCACAAGGTCGTGCTCCACTGTGTGCCAGCTCCACAATCTTCTGCCTGGTGGAATCAGGCAAAGGTCTGCCATTAACAAACATACCTCCCAGCTGGTTCACGCCACTGTGACCTAAAGCACATGGGAAAAAACCAAAATGACATGACTGGTCTGATACAGTACATCCCCAACCACAAAGGCTCATGTAACTGAGTATGTGTGTACCCTTGAGCAAGGTCTTTGATGTTCACTTATTGAGTCACTTCTGTGATCGTTTCATTTGACTTTCCTGCTTGTAGTGAGTTTCTGGACTTCCCCTCAACTGTTCTTTGTTCCATAAACTGCTCTCATGTATTTAAGCCTTGTCCACATGGAAAGGGAATCTTTAATGCCGCATCATCTGTATGATTGTCCAATCAAGTTACTGTCAGGAACTACTCCCTCCTGGGGGAAACTATTCTCTAGAGTCATTGGAGGCAGATTTCATTTGACCCTCGTTTTTTCCCACTGAGGCGGGGTTCTTCTTTGTGGACAAAAAAGACAAAACCCTCTATCCGTGCATTGACTACCGTGGCCACGACATCACAATAAAGAACCGGTACCCGCTGCCTCTCATTGTTGCGGTGTTCGAGCTTCTAGAGGGCGCCACAGTCTTCACTAAGTTTGACCTTCGCAATGCTCATCTGTCAGGTCATTATGAATATCTTGTCATGCCATTTGGGCTCACCAATGCTCCCGCTGTCATTCAAAATCGTGTGAACAATGTCCTTGAAGAAAATCTCAACAAATTTGTGTTTGTATATCTAGACAATATTCTGATTTTCTCTCCAGATGAGGAGACTCACAAACACCGCGTACTCGGTGTCTTAGAAACTCTGCTTCAAAATCACTTGTATATCAAAGCAGAGAAATATGAATTCCATAGATCCGTGGTTTCCTTTTAAGGATTTGTGATCACTCAGGGTGAGATCCAAATGGACCTAGAGAAGGTGGTTGAGGGTTGTGATTGGGCAGTCCCTAAGAACCATAAGGAGGTACAGAGATTTTTGGGCTTGACTAATTTTTACAGCAAATTCATTCATAACTTCAATACCGTGGCCGCGCCTCTACATGACGTCACCTTGCCAGTCTGGGCATTTCACTGGACAGTGGAGTGTGATGAGGTGTTCCGGGTCCTAAAAGATCACTTTACTGTGGCCACCATCTTGCTCCTTTCTGACTCTGTCTGACAGTTTGTGGTCGAATGCTCCATTTCCTAATCAAATGAATTTAAAAGAGTTAAAAGCATAGTGACACACTATGCCAGTGTGCTAGCCATACTAAAGTGAAAATAAGTGCATTTTCAGTTTGAACTTGAAAGTCTCTACAGAATCTGACTGTCTATTGACACAGGGAGATCATTCCACAGAACAGGTGCACGATAAGAGAAAGCTCTGTGACCCGCAGACTTTTGATTCACCCAAGAGACACAAAGTAGTCCTGCACCCTGAGAACGCAGAGCCCGGGCCGGTACGTAAGGTTTAATTAGGTCAGCTAGGTAGGGAGGTGCCAGTCCTTGAACAATTTTATAGGTTATGTTAGGTGATGTATGACACAAGAGCCTAGGCTAAGCATTAGCTGGGCAAATTGATGCCGATGTCTCACTGGACCAAGAACCATCATTTCAGTCTTATCAGAGTTTAAAAGTAGGAAGTTGCTAGAGATCCAGCTTCTCACTGCTGCAAGGCAATCGTCTAAGGATTTTATGTCAATGAGATTACCAGCAGTTATCGGCATGTGTAGCTGAGTATCATCAGCATAGCAATGAAAGGTAATCCCAAAATGCCGCAATATGTGCCCAAGGGGTGCTATATAAGGGGAGAAAAGCAATCTTGTCTCATATCAATCCTGCTGATAATAAATTGCATCCCTGTTCCTACCTTTCAAAGAAATGATCTGATGCTGAACGTAATTATAACATTATTGACTGAGAACTGTTGGCGGTTTAAGTGGCCTTGGAGGAGTGGTGCCATTGGCTAGATGGGGCACAAGAGCCTTTTTTAGTTTGGACAGATCACAAAAATTTAGAGTATCTTCGCAATGCCATGTTTAAATGCCAGACAGGCCCAGGGGCCATTTTCTTCAGCCACTTTAATTTTGTTCTGTCCTACCATCCGGGTTCTAAGAATGGCAAGCATTATGAGCATCCATCCCAAGTCCCACTGTGAGTCGCTAGCGGTTAGCTTTTACTAGTGTTGCTAGTGGTTAGCTTGCATTAGCTAGGTCAACCCCCCCCCCCCCCCCCCGCTGACATTACTTTATTACTGTTTTTACCAGTTTAATACTTCTCTTAGTTTTCAGTGTAACTACTATTTTACTCCTGTGTAAAGGTTTGGAGTGGATAGCATTTTTGCTAGCAGTTAGCTTGGTCGATGCTCCCCCCCCCCCAATTTCTTTAATACTTCTGTTTGTTTTTCAGTGTAACTGATGTTAATTTTAGTTCATTACATTACTCTTGTGTTAATCTTAGGAGTGGTTTACTCTTCGGAGGGTTTTTTTACTACTGTTCTGATCAGTCTAATACTTTTGTTACTTTTTCAGTGTAACTTTTAGGTCATTAATCTACTCCAGTGTGAACCTTAGGAGTGGTTAGCATATTCATCAGTGGTTAGCTTGCACTTGCTTGGCTATACTCTTGAATTTTCTGGGGCACAAAGTACAATACTTTACACTTTACGTAAATCCTGCATGATCCTGCTGGAAGATAGGGTGGCTCTTTTAGAGAACCATGTCCATAAGTTAGAACAGCTTCTCAGCTCAGTGGAGTCAGATGTTATGGGCACTCCAGACGAGCATGCCCATTAGCATCAGCCTAGAAATGCCGGCTGTGGAGGACAGTTTTCAGACTGTGGTTAAGCGGAGGAAGCCACATGGTGCTTGGTGCCCGTCTGTGGACAACAGTAAAACAGGGTTGACGATTGTGACGTGTTTATAGAGCTCCTGCAGGAAGCATTAATATTGGCGAGGGTGAATTGACAGCAATGTAGAAGCAATAAATAATAATAACTCAATATTTTGATCATCCTGTGTTTTGATTGGGACAATATGAACTTTCATGAGATGCTACTAACTCCTGCTGCAAATCAAACAAGAAGCTGCAGGCTTTCGTAAAGAACCGATGAAGCGCTTATTAATCCTTATTTGATGAATGCAGATTAAGTTAGGCCTTAAAGGATAGAGATTATTGGGCAGCTTTTTGCATAAACACTGTCTGTCTTGATCCATGTTTATTCCTATGAACTACACATTGTTTGTGTTTCTGATTCTGTCCTTGTTCAATTTTTTATTGTTTATTATTGGTGTTTCAGCCAACAGATCTATTCTGAGATAAATTACTGATGAATCGACGTTGATCAATTCTTATCACTCATTCAGTCAATCAATCACTTTTTTGTTGTTTGTGATTCTTGTACAAAACATTCTAAAGGTACCAACGCTACAGGCTATGCAGTAGTCTCCTCTGACAAAATCTTTATGCCATATTGAGCCTTTATGTTCTATCTTTACCTACCCTGTCAGTGCAGGTGCAAAACCCATAGCCTTGACTGAGGCTTGTAGGTTAATGAATGTTCAAAAGGTGCCTATATACACAGATAGTCCATATGCATTTTCCACGGTTCATGTTTTCTACAACACTGCTTCAGTATTCGAACAAGCTCTTTGGGAGCGTCACATTGTGCTCCGCAGTACACCTAGTGTTTATGCCTGACCCTTGAGCAAACGGTCTTTTTAGGTGGGCTGCCATTTTGAGTCATGGGCTTTGCCATGTCTCAACAGGGGGATGGTTGGACTGGTAATACTGGTTGGACTGGTAAATACTGGTAAACACACATTTTTAAATCATGTAGCATTTAACAGATCACTTGAGAATACATGCAAAAATACACTGTGCTTACCATTTATAAAATTATATATGCATATAACACCCAGCTTAGAGACTGGACTTATGCCATTTGAAATTCTGTACGGCAGGTCCTATAGGTTACCAGACTTACAGAAAATAATGGAGCCTGACAGTGAAGATGAGGGATTAGTTGATTATATGAGACGAGTGTTGTCCCACAAGAATATCATACACGCTAACAAGATACTAGACTCTCCCATTTCTGTGCAGGACCCTGAGAATCAGATCCAGATTGGTGATTGGGTGCTGATAAAGACCATTAAGAGAAAGAACTGGTCATCTCCGAAGTGGGAGGGTCCATTCCAAGTGCTCCTAACCACCCCCACTGCAGTGAAAATTGCAGAAGGTCATTTTGGGTGCATCTATCCCACTGCAAAAGACAAAGATATCTGAAAGATCCTGAACTGGACAAGGGAAATGACGTGTAACAGTGTCAGCTGATGGCCTTTGGGTCCAGCAAAGGCTGGAAGCATGTCTAACAACAAAGAGAGGGAGACCAGAGTGTGATCAAAGAACAAAGATAAAGACCAGAGTTGAACCAGACACCCAAGCTCATCTAGGGTCCTGAAGCAGATGAGAACCCAGCTAAAACTGAGGAGAATCCTATCAACACAAGCTAGGATGAAAAGCAGATGGACTACAAGCTTGAAATAGTGTGCAGAAGCAGATGGTGACCAGACCAGGAAGAGAAGCCGATGAATCTGTGGCTACTTGCCTATAAAAGTGTTCACGGACTGGCACATCCCTACCTAGCTGACCTAATTAAACCCTACGGCCCAGGCTGTGCGTTCTCAGGGTGCATGACTACTTTGTGTCCCTAGGGTGAATAAGATGTCTGTGGGTCATAGAGCTTTCTCTTATCATGCCCCTGTTCTGTGGAATGATCTCCCTGCATCAATAAAATAGTCAAATGTTATCCATTCTTTGTGCTCAAACACCAAAGCAGGGGCAAATCCAGATGGAATGGGGGCGTGGGGCAAGGATGTGCCCCCCACAACACCCCTAGATTAAAGGTCCAGTTTTGAAGCCGTTTTTTACTACAACTACTAATATTGCTTAAAATAATAATAATTTCGACAAGAAAAATGTTTATAGAGAATTTAAATGTTAGAAAAATGTTAGAATTTAATAATTAAATTTATAAACAATGTAGGTTCGAAATTGCAAGTTTTACTGTTACAGTGCTGTCAACAGTTAAATATGAGGTCAAGAAAGAGGTCTTTATTTTACTTTTTATAAAACAAGTATTTATTTTCATTGAAGTCAAGAAAGGGTGACTATAAAGTGAGTTTTGGCAAAACAGGTATCATTGTCATGTTGAGGTGGCAGAGGGTTGTTTTCGGCAGCTGGGAAAAGTAACTAAAAAAGTAACTAGTAATCTAACTTAGTTACTTTTACAATTGAGTAATCAGTAAAGTAACTAAGTTACTTTTTCAAGGATTACTTTTTCAAAGTAACTGTGGCAACACTGGTCCAGACTTAAGATGCACTTATTTTCCCTTTCGTATGGCTAACATACTGGCATAGTATGTTTCTATGCTTTTTACTCTTTTAATTCATTTTATTAGTAAATGGAGCGGGCCGCAACCTCAACTTTATCTAAAGTCTGGGTCTTTTAGTGAAGCTTAGGGCTAGTGGCCGGCGATCACCTTAGTATTTCTTCTGTTTTTCTTGTTGCTTAATGCTGACAAATTACACTGTATTTATCTTTCGGATGCCTGATTCTGCTTTATTCTTTTTTCTCTGTTTGAGGTGCAGCTCCATCCAGGGATGGGTGTGGTATCTGTTCCGGAAACCGTCCTGTGCACCGGCAACATTTCCTGTATGTTCGTTTTATGAATTGTTCTGTAATTTGTGTCTGTAGCATGGCCCAAGCAGAGGGTAACCCCTTTGAGTCTGGTCTGCTTGAGGTTTCTTCCTCAGAAGGAGTTTTTCCTCACCACTGTTGCTCTGGGAGTTGGTAAGGTTAGAACTTATTTGTGTGAAGTGCCTTGAGGCAACCTTATTGTGATTTGGTGCTATATAATTAAAAATAAATTGAACATTGAAATTGACACAGGATATTGTTTCAGACCACGGATCCCAGTTCATTTCTCAATTCTGGAAAGAATTCTGCCATCTGCTTGGAGTCTCTATGAGCCTTACATCCGGTTATCACCCTCAGGCCAACAGACAGACTGAGAGAGTCAACCAGGAGCTCGAGAAGGGCCTCTGTATCCTCGCCTCCCAACATCCTGCTTGATGGGCCTCTCAACTTGCATGGATTGAACCTTCTCATAGTTGCTGCCCATCATCCTCAACCAGTTTCTCCCCTTTCCACATAGTTCATGGTTTTCTATCGTCTTTATTTCCACCCACAGATTTGGACTCCCGTGTTCCCTTAACCTTGAACTTCATACTCCGTTGCCGGCGAACCTGGGAGCGGGCTCATCGGGCTCTCCGGCATGCCTCAGCCACTTATAAAGGAGCTGTTGATAAGAACAGATCCACTGCACTTGTCTACACCCCAGATCAGAAAGTCTGGCTCTTCACCCATCACCTGCCCATCAGAGGACTTACCAGGAAACTTGATCCCAGGTTCATCGGCCCATTCCCCATTTTCAAAATTACTAACCCTGTTTCTGCCCGTTTGCAACTCCCCACGTCCATGAAAATCCACCCCACATTCCACATCAGTCATGTCAAACCTGTATACTCCAGTGCTAATCCAGGCAAGGTGACTCCATCCTTACGTTTGTCCATCATAGCAAATCTTTTTGAATAGCCCTGTCTCCTTACCTCGGACCAGTTTTCCAAGGTTGGCCTGCCAGGAGCTAATGCCATAGGCAATTTAGGTCCCAGTATCACTGGAGCACACAAGCACCTCCACCACAATAAGGTTGCAATCCAGGGAGGAGTTCCACTGGTTCTGTTCTGGTTATAGAATGGTGAACCAACTCTTAACCCTCATAATTATATTAGAACAGTCTTGAGAGTGCGACTGTTTGATCAGCTGGGAGCATGTATGTTCAAAAATAGACTTGACAAATCCTGGATAAACCATCCAATGAAATCTGACTGGGAGTGAGGCGAAGGACACCCATCAATGCATGCTATGCCTACATAGGAAGATCAACTGAAGATCTGGGAAAAAAGGCAGGAAATCACCTACTCCCAGAGTCATCCTAAGGTATAACCAACTAGTCTACATGTGCTTTGTAGACTTGAAAAAGGAATATTACTGGGTCCCTCACAGTGTCCTTTGCGGGGCCCTGTGGGAGTATGGGATACCGGAACTGCTGCAAGGCACAATCTGGTCTCTATATGGTGGTTGACTCTACCAGGGCTGTCCCTTGTCACCAATCCTGTTTGAGAATCAGCACCTCTAAATCTGAGACCATGGTCCTCTGACAGAAAAAAGTTGATTGTCCCCTCTAGGTCAGGGGAAAGTTATTGGCCCAAATGGAAGAGTTATGTTGGGGTCTTGTTCATGAATGGGGGTTAATTGGAGCATGAGATCAAGAGATGGAATGGGTTGACGTCTGATGTTTTATAGTTGCTGTACCAGTCTGTTGTGGTGAAGAAGAAGCTGAGCCAGGAAGCAAGACTCTGGATTTAACCATCAATTTAGGCTCTTATTCTCACTTTTTCAAAGAGTCATTTTTACATTTACACTATTATGTAAATACATTTTTGAATGAAACCTCATGTTTTGCAATTAATTAATCTAAATTTATCACATTTAATTACATGTATAATTTTTTTTAACTATCACCCTTCAGAACACATACACGGGCTCAAAGAAAAACACAAAACAATGAAGAAAATTCACTCTTAAAACAATTACAGAAATATTATAAACATAAACTGTGTAACAATGGGCCTGTGTGTATGTGTGTGTGTTCATTCTCTTGCTGGGGTTTTTTCTGCTTGGGTCTGTCTGTCTCCGTTTCTCTTGTCTTTCTCTTGGTTCTTGGTGATGGGTGTTTCTCTCTCTCTGGCCACACCCTGGTTCTGGTGCTTTCCATGCACACCTGTTTCTGATTTGCTGATTACTACCTGGGGTTATATAAGCTCACTGGGTGTGTTTGTTCCTCGCCAGTTTGTTGTGCCTTGTGCCTTCATACCAGCTCTGTACCTGCGTTCCATAGTCCTGCCTGCCTCCTTGTGTGTTCCTGACCTCCTGCCTGTTGCCTTGACCATGCCTGATTGCCTGATGTTTTTTGTACTGCTGCTTTTTCTGGACTGCTTATTCGTGTTTCGAGTAAGCAGTCCAGGAACACACAAGGGCAGGATCTGGGGGCGTGACCTGCTGCTCACCCTGTGCTCACCGCTCACTGTTTGTTTGTCAGCGTTTTTAAACTTGTTTTAATGTATATTCTTAAGCAATTCATGGGTTTACTCGTAATGTGGATTTGACCTGTCAAAACTTCACTGCACTTTGCACTTTATTGTCGCAATGAAAATTGCACTGCTGTGGATAGTTTTCTGCCTATCAGTGTTTGCGCACGGGAATTGCCTCACAAGCCGACAAAGCTTCCTCACCTATACCAGAGAACATCTTCTGTCACTTCGCTCACCTGGTGGGGCTCCTTCAGTATGTCTACCTGCGGACTGTCAGGAAATCCGACGGCCTCTTAAATGTCTGGGGAAGAGGGAAAAGCTGGCTCAAGGGGAGGCGTGAGGCACCAACTCTGGAGATGCCGCAGCAGATTCATGCTGTCTGTCATTACTCTGTCTAACATCCGCTCAGTAAACAACAAACTCGAACTTGTGCTAAGAGCCGAGCATGACTGTCAATTTAGACAGACTAATCTTGTGTGTCTGATGGAATCGTGGCTTAAAG
This sequence comes from Thalassophryne amazonica, assembly GCF_902500255.1. Taxonomy (NCBI): domain Eukaryota; kingdom Metazoa; phylum Chordata; class Actinopteri; order Batrachoidiformes; family Batrachoididae; genus Thalassophryne; species Thalassophryne amazonica. Next base: position 4,084,259 of record NC_047110.1, read on the forward strand.
ATCATCACGATACACCAAGCCTGTCAGAGCGGACGTATGCACTGCACACTAATCCATCGGAGGGGGTCTGTGTTTGTTTGTGGATAACAGCTGGGCCACACAAAACAGCATACAAGTGTGCACAGCTAGATCCCTTTTTTCTTCCGCGGGAGTTCAGGTTGGTCACCATCATCCTTGCATACTTGCCCAGTTCAAATGATGATGCAGCAGGAGAGAGAATAGCAGAGAGCAGTCAAAATGCACTCACCCACTCTGCTGGCCAGCCGTCCTCATTCTGGGGGACTTTAACTCCTGCAATCTGTGTGACTGCTTTCCTACTCTACGGCAATATGTAGATTGTCCCACACGTCTAAATTGGACACTTGACCATTGCTATGGCCCAGAGACTTATAAAGCGGGATACAGACTGCCTGTTGGGAAATATGACCACAATGTGATTCATCATTTGCCTAAATACAAGGTTGTGGTCAAAAGAATTAAAACAGTTAATAAGCAGATACAGATGTGGTTTGAGAAAAGTAAAGAGCAACTCAGAGACTGATGAAACAAACAAAGTGCAATTAATGCAGGAAAAAAGGACACAGCTGAGAGGGAACATCACGAAGGCAAAAACTGAGTACAAGAATAAAGTAGAAGGTAAATATTTCAGTGGCAATGGAAAAGGAACCTGGGAAGGTCTAAACACACTGATGGGCAAAACCAATAAGAAATGCGATGCTCCAACAAGCATAAATGCTTTGTTGATGAGTTAAACCAGCTTTTTTCTGTAGATTTGATAAAGTGGATGATAAACAGTAATGTGATGAGATCTGTAAAAGTCTCCCTGCAGGAGACCCCACAGCCGTCACTGAGGATGCTGTCACAAAATGTTTTACTAAACTGAAGCCAAACAAGGTCACTGAAAACCTGTCTACTCAAAGACTGCTCTCCTCAACTAAAAGCAGTCTTCTCCAGACTGTTTAATTCCCTCCTTGTCACAGGAGTGCCCAAATCTTGGAAATTCTCCATAATAAGGTCGATACCAAAAAAGCCAGGGGCAAGCAAACCTGAAGATCTTTGGCCCATTGCCATAACATCAATATTATGCAAAACTAAGGAGAAAGTTTGAGTTGACCTCCGGTGAACTAGACCTTCTGCAGTTGGCCTATAAGAGGGATAGAGGTACGGATGATGCTGTGCTGATCTTGCAAGACGTGATCTCAAAGCATTTGCTTGTTAAAGCACACGTTAGGGTTTTGTTTGTAGATTTCAGTGCAGCTCTCCCCCTCGAACTGCCACCTTATCATGGCGGGGGAGTTTGCATACCCGGATAATCCTAGGAGCTATGTTGTCGGGGGCTTCGTGCCCCTGGTAGGGTCTCCCATGACAAACAGGTCCTAGGGGATGGGTCAGACTAAGGGCAATTCAGAAGCTCCCATGACCAATATAATATCAAGGACCGAGACGTCGCGGGGTACGGCGGAGCCAGGGACCCAATCTGGAGCCAGGCCTGGGGATGGAGCTCACACACGAGCACCTAGTGGTCGGTCCTTAGCTCATGGGGGCCGGCTGGTCTCAGCCCAAAAGAGTGACGTGAGCCCGCCCTCCTGTGGGTTCACCACATGTAGAGGGGGCCATGGGGGTCGGGTGCAAAGAGGACTGGGTGGTGGTCAAGGGCAGGTCTGTGCTCACAGCCTCTGGCTGTCGGGACGTGAAATGTCAACTCACTGGGGGGAAGGAGCCTGAGCTTGTGAGGGAGGTTGAGAGGTACCGACTAGAGATAGTTGGGCTCACCTTCATGCAACAGTTTGGGCTCTGGTACCCAACTCCTTGAGAGGGGCTGGGCGCTCCACTTTTCTGGCATTGCCCACGGGGAAAGGCGATGGGCGGGGGTAGCATTGCTCATTGCTCCCCACCTCAGTCGCCATGTGTTGGAGTTCACCCCGGTGAATGAGAGGGTCGCGTCCCTATGCCTTCGGGTTGGGGACAGATCTCTCACTGTTGTCTCGGCCTACGAGCCGAGTGGCAGTGCAGAGTACCCAACCTTCTTGGAGTCCAAGCGAGGGGTACTACATAGTGCTTCAACTGGGGACTCCATTGTTCTCCTGGGGGACTTCAACGCCCACATGGGCGGTGACAGTGAGACCTGGTGGGGTGTGATCGGGAAGCACAGCCTCCCCGGTCTGAACCCGAGTGGTGTTTAGTTGTTGGACTTCTGTGCTAGCCACAGCTTGTCCATCATGAACACCATATTCAAGCACAAGGGTGTCCATAAGTGCACGTGGCACCAGGACACCCTGAGCCAGAGGTCGATGATCGACTTTGTAGTCATATCATCTGACCTTCGGCCACGTGTCTCAGACACTCGGGTGTAGGGAGGGGCTGAGCTGTTGACCGATCACCACCTGGTGATGAGTTGGATCTGCTGGGAGGGGAGGAAGCCGGTCAGACCTGGCAGGCCCAAACGTATCTTGACGGTCTGTTGGGAATGACGGGCAGAACCCTCTGTCAGTGAGGTCTTCAACTCCCACCTCCGGGAGAGCTATTCCCAGATCCTGGAGGAGTTTGGAGACATGGAGTCCAAGTGGACCATGTTCTCCACCTCCATTGTCGATGCGGCCGCTCACAGCTGTGGTCTCAAGGTCTCTGGTGCCTGTCACGGCGGCAATTCCCGAACCCAGTGGTGGATGCCAGAAATAAAGGATGCCGTCAAGCTGAAGAAGGAGTCCTACTTGTGTGTAATGGCAGGTGGGAGTCTGGAGGCAGCTGACAGGTACCGGCAGGCCAAGCGTGGTGCAGCCTGTGCGGTCGCAGAGGCAAAAACTGGGGTGTGGGAGGAGTTCGGGGGGGCCATGGAGGATGACTATCAGTCGGCCTCGAAGAAATTCTGGCAAACCGTCCGACGCCTCTGGAGCTGTTGACCCTGACTGGGGATGTTGTCAGGCGGTGGAAGGAAAACTTTAAGGATCTCCTCAATCCCATCCTCACATCTTACGAAGAGGAAACAGAGACTGTGGACTCAGAGGCGGACTCATCCATCACCCAGGCCGAAGTCACCGAGGTGGTCAGACAGCTCCTCTGTGGCAAGGCTCCTGTGGTGGATGAAATCTGTCCGGAGTACCTTAAGTCTCTGGATGTTGTGGGACTGTCTTGGTTGACACGTCTCTGCAACATCACGTGGCGGTCGGGGACAGTGCCTCTGAATTCATAGACAGGGGTGGTGGTCCCTCTGTTTAAGAAGGGGGACCAGATAGTGTGTTCCAACTATAGGTGGATCACACTCCTCAGCCTCCCCAGTAAGGTCTATTCCAGTGTACTGGAGAGGAGAATTTGACTGATAGTTGTACCTCAGATTCAAGAGGAGCAGTGTGGTTTTCATCCTGGTCGCGGCACACTGGACCAGCTCTACACCCTCCATCGGGTGCTCGAGGGTTCATGGGAATTCGCTCAACCAGTCCACATGTGTTTTGTGGATCTGGAGAAGGCGTTCGACCGTGTCCCTCGAGGCACCCTGTGGGGGGTGCTCTGGGAATACAGGGTCTCGGGTCCTTTGTTAAGGGCTATCCAGTCCCTGTACGACCGCAGAAGGAGCTTGGTTCGCATTGCCAGTAGTAAGTCAAGCCTGTTTCCAGAGCACTTTGGCCTCCACCAGGGCTGCCCTTTGTCACCGGTTCTGTTCATTACCTTTCTGGACAGAATTTCTAGGTGCAGTCAGGGTTTAGAGGGGATCCGGTTTGGGAACCACAGAATCTCTTCTCTGCTGTTTGCAGACGATGTGGTTCTGTTGGCTTCCTCAAATCAGGACCTTCAGCATGCACTGGAGCAGTTTGCAGCAAGTGTGAAGCGCCGAGGATGAAAATCAGCACCTCCAAATCCGAGAGCATGGTTCTCGACCAGAAAAAGGTGCTTTGCCCTCTTCAGGTCGGTGGAGTGTCCTTAGTTTAAGTATCTCAGAGTCTTGTTCACGAGCGAGGGACGGATGCAGCGTGAGCTTGACAGACAGATCGGTGCAGCATCTGCAGTGATGCGGTCGCTGTATCGGATCGTCATGGTGAAGAGAGAGCTGAGCAGAGGGGCAAAGCTCTCGATTTTGCGATCAATCTACGTTCCGACCCTCACCTATGGTCATGAGATTTGGCTCATGACTGAAAGAACAAGATCGCGAGTACAAGCAGCCGAGATGAGTTTCCTCCGCAGGGTGGCTGGGCACTCCCTTAGAGCTCTGTCACTCTCGAGGAGCTTGGAGTCGAGCTGCTGCTCGAAAGGAGCCAGCTGAGGTGGCTTGGGCATCTTTTTCGGATGCCCCCTGGATGCCTCACTGGTGATGTGTTCTGGGCACATCCCATTGGGTGGAGGCCCCCGGGAAGACCCAGGACACACTGGAGGGACTATGTCTCGCAGCTGGCTTGGGAATGCCTCGGGGTTCCCCCGGAGGAGCTGGGGGATGTGTGTGTGGATCAGGAGGTCTGGGCGGCTTTGCTTGAGCTGCTGCCCCCGCGACCCGACCTCAAATGAAGTGGAAGAAAATGGATGGACTTCAGTGCAGCTTTTAACTCTATGAAATTACATATTCTTCTGAAAAGGCTGATTGAAATGTTGAAAAGGGCCTGGATGAGAGACTTTCTCTCTTGTCACCCTCAAAGGTTCTGTGCTAATAACATTTTGTCAGGAGAGCTCATCATAAGCACTGGTTGCCCATAGGGTGGCGTTCTTTCACCGTTACTTTTCTCTCTTTTTACAAACGAATTTGCACTTAATGTCACTAATTTTAAACTGATTAAATACACGGATGGCATGGCTGTAGTCGGCCTGCTGCAGGAATCTGACCCCTCTAGTGAAGCCTCCTATTTTGGTCACACTAAGGCTCTTGAAGCTTGGTGTTTCGACAGCCAGGTACAAATTAATGTGTCTAAAACAAAAGAGCTTGTTGTTCACACAAAGCAAAAGTCCTCAACAATTGTTTGAGCTTCTCTGAAAACACCAATTTTATCTTTAAGAAATGCTCACAGTGACTCAGTCTTCTTAGAAGATGAAACTGTCTTGGTGTCAATCCGCAGCTTTTAGAGCTTGTGTATTCTGAGCACATTAAGAGTATTTTAACATTTCATCTTTGTGTTTGGTTTGGTAACTTGAGTTGCAAGTGTAAGAACAAACTAAATAGAATTGTAAAAATTCTGGGAAAAACCCCAGAAGCCTCTGGCCCACATTTACACTGACAGGACGAGGAGGAGCTCAGAGAGTCGTGGCAGACAGGTCTCATCCTCTGTCCTGTCAGTTTGAGCTCCTGAAATCCTGGAGGCGCTACAGAGCTCTTCTGGCCAAAGGTTCTTTTAAAAAATCTTTTATACCAAATGACGTCACCATTTTGAACTCAACAAAGTGACCAACCCACAGACAACACCTGAACTGCTTTACTTCTGTTTTATTTATTTTACTAGATCTCATTTTAAGTTTTATTTATCTTACTAGATCTTATTTTACTACTTCTTTTATTCCTATGGATTTCACTATATCTTATCTTTGTATTATTGTGTCATATGTTTTTATGTGTGACCAGTGGTGGGTACAGATAACCAAAAAATTAACTGCGATAACAGATAATCAGATAACTGAAAAGTTATCTTTGATAAAGATAAAACGATAAACCACCCAAAAATGTATCAGAAGTTACAGATAACCGATAAATTCCAGTATTGCCTCTGGTATATTTGCAACTACTAACAAGCTGAATTTGAGTTTTAACACCACGATCGCTTCTGGTAGCATCAAAAGTGACAACAGGCCCCAACAATGAGCCCACACTTCTTCTTTGAACATCCTGCCCCCTGCTGGAAGCTCTTGCTTACTACATGGCTTCCAGCAGAGAAGCAAGCAGAGAAGCAAGCTGAGAGAAGCCAAAAAGCCCAGCTCTCTACCCAATCACAACACTCCGGTCAGGCGGAGGTCTTGGAAAATAAAGAAATGCTGAGTTATGGTTTGGTGTATAAATAAAATGAATACTGATAGAATAACTCCATTAATGTCAATTCTGTCATTTGTACAAAGTTAAAATATAACATATATCTTTTAATGCTGAATAATGCACTAATTCTGAAGTTTTGTAAAAAAAACAAAACAAAACAGACAGATCACAAAGGATTCTGGGTAAAATGTGCCTCTTCTCCTAAACACTGATTGGTTGAGTCATTCATTATGTAAACCAACACGTTAATGTGACGTGTGTCGTGTGTTGGTGTTTACAGATAAATGTGCTTTTGTAAAATATTCCATTTTTTTTATTTGTAAAAGTGTCATCGCAAAATGTTTTGCATGTGGAGAGAATGTGCGCTCATTTAATTTTTTTGTGCGCTCATTTTATTATATTGTAAAATGTGCACTCAATATTGCCTTGACACATAAATGTTGGTTATTAGCCAACAAACCAGGAGACAGTGTAATACATTTCCCCATTAGAAATGGATCTGGTCAGAGTGTATCATCATGGTTTGGGCGCACAAGGACATACAGAGAACTCCAGCTGCCCAGCATGACATTATCTGGAGTTTAAGAACATTAAAAAGAATGCTGAGGGCGAAGCGTCTCCCCGTCGTGAGGATGACAATTTAGGTCATATTATGAAGTTCATTTTGAATGAAAGGAAAACACATTTTATTCATTCGAGGGCTCAATTAAAGGAAAACGTGCGCACACATTATCACGGCCGGGAAAACGTGCACACGTTTTATTAATTTGAGAGAGTATAAGAACATAAATCGTGCGCTCTGCACTTCTACACCGTGCTGTCTGTTGTTACAGTTTGAGCTGTAGATGAGTACACTGATTGAAAATATACCAGCCCAGCTTCAGGGCCAATACTGCCATGAACACTACTGGCCAGTAGATAGCAGTAGAGACCTTGAAAACCTGCCAAAACAAAATTCCAGATAATCCATGTCTGCTACATTTAAGATGTGTGGAATTTAATAAATGCAGACACAATAAAAAAGTAAGTCCCTTCGGCTGCTCCCTTGTTTGCACTTGGGGTTGTCACAGCAAATCCAAGGTGGATCTGCATGTTGAATTGGCACAAGTTTTACGCCGGGTGCCCTTCCTGACGCAACTCCACATTACATGGAGAAATGTGGCAGGGGTGGGATTTGAACCCGGAACCTTATGAACTGAAACCAAGCACATTAACCACTTGGCCACCACCCCCCTGCAGACACAATAACAACGTCTATAAACCCAGAGAATATATTCACGAGAGTTTTAGGCACTAGAGTTTAATGCTGTTGTCCGTACAGCCTGATCAGAGTGTCTCAAATGCATTTCTCATGTCGTGAACGTACTGAGATTACCCTATCCTACCCATAATGCACTGCTTAAAAATTAACACATTACTTTAAAAACTAAAACATATATCTGATATTTTCACTTTATAAAACTTCAGACATGACATTAATTTAAATAACTTGTCCGAAATTAGATTGGTTAAAAGTTGAACGATAAGTTAAAAATGTATGCCTCTGGATGACTTGGGTGATATTGCCCACATATCAGTATGGGGTTAAAAGAAATGAGGTTTTTTGGGGGGGACCAGTTCTCCTTTGCCTGCAGTTTCTTCTTAAAGCAGCTCTTCTCTGTTTTCTTCTCTGTAGAAGATAGAAGCATCAGCTACGAAACATTTAACAGGCAGGTGCTCAACTGAATTTAAGTTTTATAAATATTTGTAGCTGTTCAGCTTTATTTACCACGTTATCGGTCTAAAAATTATCGGACAAAAATTTATCGCAAGATAGTTAGTCCGATAATGGCTTTTAAAGTTATGTATAAAGATAATCCGATAATGAAAACATTTTCAATAATTATTGGTTATTGGATTATCGGAACTGTGCCCACCACTGTGTGTGACAATGTTTGTATTTTAGTGTTGTCTTTTTTGTGCTGGTGAGCCAAAGACAATTTTCCACCTCAGTGGACAATGAGGAATTATTCTATTCTATTCTATTCTATTCTATTCTATTCTATTCTATTCTATTCTATTCTATTCTCTGCTTACCACAACCATAAAGTCTACTAAAAACCAGAGCTGTTTGTACAAGCTGTGCATTTGTGTCCAGCCATTCCTGACCATCTAGCCTAATATAATCGCCTAGTTGCTCCCGGAGTGTAGTGAGTACTTTGCATGGCAGCACCTTGACATTGGGGTGAATGTGAGGCATTATTTGTGAAGCGCTTTGAGCATCTGATGCAGATGGAAAAGCGCTATATAAATGCAGTCCATTTAAACAAACTGATATTATTTGACTCTTTTACTTCTTACAGAAGTAAGAACCAGGCAGCGAAGTACTTCACTAAGCTCCTATACTCCTCCTCTTTGTCATAACTGATGCATCCAACAATGACTGTGTCATCTGAGACCTTCTGGATGTGACACAGCTCAGAGTTGTAGCAGAAGTCAGAGGTGTACAGTGTGAAGAGAAGAGGAGCCAGTACTCTGCCATGGGGTGCTCCGGTGCTGCTGATCACAGTGTCAATGGCAGCGTCAATGTCAGCTTAATTTATCAGCAATGTTAGCTTAATTTATCCGGCATCAGCAAGCTGTGGCCTCCACCCTACTGGGGAAGGTGCCGCCATCTTGTCTGCGAACATAAATAGAGCTCTATAGGGAGGGTAACATTAGGTTGGACATTTGATGATGGCGGCGCGTGCATACGCTGCGGCTTCTCTCTCTCCCGAGACCACAGGCGTTTTTCCTTGTTTTTGTTTGTCTTCGTCGTCATCTTCACTGGGTCGTGTCTCACACCATCTGAGGCATACATACAGCCGTGAGTTTCTACTCAGGAACTCGTCATTTATCTCCAATCTACACCCAGCGGTCACGGAAACGCTATGGAGCTATGGTCTGCTACGGAGGCCCAGACTATCACCGACCCCCACCCCTACACCTCGCCCAGAGTGGAGGCGCCACAAGCAGCGTGAGAGGAAACAGAAGAGGGGGAAGCGCGGAGGCATCCGAGCGAGGTTAGCAGCTAGCCCACATAAGCCGGCGATCCCCACCATCGTGCTGGCTAACGTTCGCTCCCTGGACAACAAACTGGACCACATACGCTCCTGAGGAATACCCAGAGGAGTGTGAGAGACTGTTGTGTTTTTGTGTTCACGGAAACTTGGCTTAACAACAACGTAGCAGACCATGCCATTCAGCTCGAGTGGCTAACTTGCTACCGGGCGGACAGAGCCCTCATCGAAGGAGGTAAAACGCGAGGGGGGGGGCTCTGTGTTTACATCAATGACGCTTGGTGTCGGGACGCTGCGGTGGTTACTAAAGAGAGATCAAGTTGGCCTGAGGACAGCTAGAGCCAACCTGTCACGCGGCATCAGGATGGCGAAGAAGGAGTACTTCAGGAGAATAGCCCACCGCTTCAGTGACAGCAGGGACGCACGCAGCATGTGGCAAGGACTGCAGTCTTTGACCGACTACAAGCCACCGCCACAGACCTGCGGCAACTCCACCTCCCTGCTGAATGACCTTAATAACTTCTTCGCCCACTTTGAGGCCCTTAACACCACACCGGCGCACAAGTCCCCCCCCCCCTCTGGGTGACCAGGTGATCACACTGACTGCAGACAGTGTGAGGAGAACATTCAGCAGGATCAATGCCCGGAAAGCATCTGGTCCTGACAACATTGCTGGCCGCGTACAGAGGGATTGCGCGGGGGAACTCGCAGATATGTTTTCGGACATCTTTAACACCTCGTTGCGCCAGTCGGTCGTTCCCACGTGCCTCAAAGCCACCATCATCATCCTGGTGCCGAAGAAGTCCACACCATCTAGCTTCAACGACTACCGTCCTGTCGCACTCACCTCCATCATCATGAAGTGCTTCGAACGGTTAGTCATGAAACACATCAAGTCTGCACTCCCCCCCTCCCTAGACCCTTTCCAGTTTGCATACCGGTCCAACCGCTCAACAGAGGATGCCATCAGTGCTGTCCTCCATCCAGTCCTCACACACTTGGACAATAAAGACTCATATGTTAGGATGCTGTTCATTGATTTCAGTTCAGCATTCAACACCATCATCCCTCAGCAGCTGGTCATCAAACTCGACCAACTGGGTCTGAACACCTCACTGTGCAACTGGCTGCTGGACGTCCTGACCGGGAGACCTCAGGCAGTGCGGGTCGGCAGCAACACATCCCACACCATCACTCTGAACACGGGGGCCCCCCAGGGATGTGTGTTGAGCCCCCTCCTCTTCACACTGCTGACCCACGACTGCACACCACTTCACAGCTCAAATCTCATCGTCAAGTTTGCGGATGACACAACCATGGTGGGTCTCATCAGGAACAACGACGAGACCCACTACAGGAGCGAGATCAGCCGGCTGACCATGTGGTGCGAGAACAACAATCTCCTTTTGAATGTGGAGAAGACGAAGGAGATTGTTGTGGACTTCAGGAGAGTGCACACCCAACACTCCCCTCTGACCATCGATGGTGCTGCTGTGGAGAGGGTGAGCAGCACCAAGTTCCTGGGTGTGCATGTGTCGGAGGATCTCTCCTGGACCACTAACACCGCATCACTGGCCAAGAGGGCTCATCAACGCATCTACTTTCTCCGCAAGCTTCGAAGAGTCGGAGCAACACCACACATCATGTGCATGTTCTACAGGGGTACGATTGAGAGTGTCCTGTCATGCTGCATCACGGTGTGGTACGGCGCCTGCACAGCGACTTGTCGTAGGTCCCTTCAACGCATCGTGAGAGCAGCGGAGAAGATCATGGGCACCTCTCTCCCACCCCTCCAAGAACTGTACAACACCCGCCTCACCCGGAAAGCCACTAAGATCGTAAGTGACCCCACTCATCCATTACGTAGTCTCTTCAGCCTGCTGCCGTCGGGGAGGAGACTGCGCAGTCTCCAGGCCAAGACCAGCCGGCTGAGAGACAGCTTTTTCCACCAGGCTGTCAGGACACTCAACTCCCTCCCTGCTTTGCCCCCTTTCCCCCTGCTGCCCTCCACTCACACATAAACACAAACTGGACTGTTTTACTTTCCACTCCCGCCAATTCCCTAACCTCCCTAACCTAAGCTGCTGTGAAGATATTGCACTTTATACATACAATACTCTCTGCACAATGATCAACAACTGTATATATTCTTGCTCTGGTCATGGAATTTGCACATATCCATTACTGCTGAATGTTGTCCTGCCACTTTGCACTACAAGTATTTGTTTGTTTACAATTTACCTTTTGTATAATTTTGTTACAATTACACTATTACAACTTTTTTTTTTTTTTTTTTTACAGCTGTTAGATCTCTACCCTTGATACTTATACTTTGTTATTATATTTGTTAAATACCTTCTTTTGTGAGATCAGGGAGTCCAGAGATCAGGTATTTCAGTTCTCAATATGTCTGTGATGTATTGTAGAAATGACAATAAAGCTGACTAAGACTAAGACTAAGGAATTTACAGCACGCCACGGAACAGGTGATTACAGACCCTGCAAGGCTTATGACAAATGTGGGTGTGGAATCCATTAGCTTAGCGGGGAAATTAGTGCAGAAAATCCACTATGGTGATAGTGCAGTTTATCTGCCAGGGAGGGAAATTCAAGAAGTTGAGACTATGGCCTGCTTCCATAGACGTGTCTACAAAAATCATAGAGGGATATGCTTTGCAAACTTAATCCCCATTACTACACTGGATGATGTTGAAATTGAGGATGGCCCAGTGGTTGCTCCAGCAATAGCAAAGATTTAATGTCTGCTACCTACAACGCGTGTGAAATGTCTCAAACATAAACCTACTTCTAGGTATCTTATATATGGTACTCTGGAACCACCCCTAAACCCAAACAGTTAGTCTGGGTCAGGGTTAGGGTTAGTCTGGGTCTCATTAACATAGACTTCAGAGAACTTTATTGATCCCAAAAAAGGGCAATCACGTTTACACTCCAATTACCTCAGACAAGATACAACAATTAATCCACAATTATTACTTGTTTACCGTAATAATGGCACATATCAAAATTAAAGACAACACATATACATTTGACATTGTTTATGTGCACTAAACCTGAAGCAGTCCATCATCCGAATTGAGGTCAAGTGGGTGAAGGCCGCTGCAACTGGAGTTGCAGCGGGTGAAGGCCACTGCAACTGGAGTTGCGCTGCCGCTAGCTTGGGGGGAATGGGGACCTGCCGCAGCTTAAAAACCGTGCAGCCCCCGGACGGGGGGGAAGGGGTGGTGTGAGCGGTGGCCGGGATGGGGTAAAGTGATGGGGGAGCAGGAAGGGAGGTAAAGGGAAAAAATATGGAGCATGCTTCAGTCTTGTCTATGTGTAAGTCTGTCAGTTTATTGTCTTTGTGGGTTGAGATAAGAAGGAGCCGAATAATCTCACCAGAGCCTGAAGACATTCCTCTGGAGCAGGGGTGGGCAGCAAGGGCCGAGACACTGCAGGTTTTCCTTGCAACCAATCACCTCAGCAGGTGGATTGCTGATGAGCTTCTCCCCTGAACATAAACACCTGATCGTCAATGAAACCACCTGCTGAGACAAGTGATCATTAATGAAATCACCTGGTGAGGTGATTGGTTGTAAGGAAAATCTGCAGTGTCTCGGCCCTTCATGGCACATGATTGCCCAACCCTGCTCTGGAGGTAAACTTTGGGCAATTTGTCCTTGAGGTGAGATAAGCCTGGAGTGTTGTGGTTGAGCAGTGAAAAACACTTTTAACAGTTCCACTTGAACAACCAAATCCCAATTATGAATTAAGAATATTCACCGGCCTCTGAAACCTTCAGCTTCAACTGCAAGACACGCATCAGCTCCAAGGTGTCATCCAATTTGCGTCTGAGTTCAAGAGTCAACGCAGTCTGAGAATGCACTGCCTTGCCAACCTTGTTAATCATGATGGACAAGCGAGGGGCTGTGGTTCTTGATGCCGCCTTCTTGCCAATTTTCCGGTAGGTCAGGGCAGCACATACACCAAAAAGTACCAGTCCTGCTGCCATGAGACCAAAAATGAATAAATCCTCGACGTCCTCAACGGAGAAAGGCATGCCAAGACCCCCAGGAGTCGAGGACATAGCCCGCAGGATACGTTCCATCTGGGCAGGTAGGATCCCCCGGTCCTGACCTTCTTGTAGAAAAAATGGTGTCAATAGCGTTCAGAGACCAGCTGATCAATTCCATGGTTAATCCAATAGTAGTCCAATAGATCCAGAATCCAATATATTTTGAGGAATTCACAGTCTGGTGAAGCAGGGACTTGAAGGTTAAAGGCAGAGATCATAAGATCACTGTCCTCAAAATGATTGTTGATCAATGATCTAATTATTGATCATCACTTAGATATGATTGGGCTATGTGAAACCTGGCTTAAACCTACAGCTGTCCTCCCCTTAAATGAGGTTCAAGCTTGGCTGACACAATCACACGTGATTCAAATCCATATGGTTTTTGAAAAAAATAATAAGGTCGGATACTTTTGTAATAGACCTCGTATAGCAGTGTTCAGAATAATAGTAGTGCTATGTGACTAAAAAGATTAATCCAGGTTTTGAGTACATTTGTTATTGTTACATGGGAAACAAGGTACCAGTAGATTCAATAAATTCTCACAAATCCAACAAGACCAAGCATTCATGATATGCACACTCTTAAGGCTCTGAAATTGGGCTATTAGTAAATAAAAGTAGAAAAGAGGGTGTTCACAATAATAGTAGCATCTGCTGTTGACGCTACAAACTCAAAACTATTATGTTCAAACTCCATTTTTAGCAATCCTGTGAATCACTAAACTAGTATTTAGTTGTATAACCACAGTTTTTCATGATTTCTTCACATCTGCGAGGCATTAATTTTGTTGGTTTGGAACCAAGATTTTGCTCATTTACTAGTGTGCTTGGGGTCATTGTCTTGTTGAAACACCCATTTCAAGGGCATGTCCTCTTCAGCATAAGGCAACATGACCTCTTCAAGTATTTTGACATATCCAAACTGATCCATGATACCTGGTATGCGATATATAGGCCCAACACCATAGTAGGAGAAACATGCCCATATCATGATGCTTGCACCACCATGCTTCACTGTCTTCACTGTGAACTGTGGCTTGAATTCAGAGTTTGGGGATCATCTCACAAACTGTCTGTGGCCCTTGGACCCAAAAAGAACAATTTTACTCTCATCAGTCCACAAAATATTCCTCTATTTCTCTTTAGGCCAGATGATGTGTTCTTCTGCACGTCTTTTATTTAACAGAGGGACTTTGTGGGGGATTCTTGCAAATAAATTAGCTTCACACAGGTGTCTTCTAACTGTCACAGCACTTACAACCCCTGGCAAAAAATATGGAATCACCAGCCTTTGGAGGATGGTCATTCATTTGTTTAATTTTGTAGAAAAAAAGCAGATCACAGACATGACACAAAACTAAAGTCATTTCAAATGGCAACGTTCTGGCTTTAAGAAACACTATAAGAAATAAGGAAAAAAAATTGTGGCAGTCAGTAACGGTTACTTTTTTAGACCAAACAGAGGGAAAAAAATATGGAATTAATTCTGAGGAAAAAATTATGGAATCATGAAAAACAAAAGAACGCTCCAACACATCACTAGTATTTTGTTGCACCACCTCTGGCTTTTATAACAGCTTGCAGTCTCTGAGGCATGGACTTAATGAGTGACAAACAGTACTCTTCATCAATCTGGCTCAAACTTTCTCTGATTGCTGTTGCCAGATCAGCTTTGCAGGTTGGAGCCTTGTCATGGACCATTTTCTTCAACTTGTTGTGTGGGCTGCTGAAGAGGAGGTACTGCTGGCCCATCACCACCAGAGGGCACCCTGCCTGGAGTGCGGGCTCCAGGCACCAGAGGGCGCTGCCACCTCACAGGAGCAGCCGGGGTGACAGCTGTCACCTACGACAGCTGTTAACAATCATCTAATCCGCATCGGTATATCAGCAAGACGTCATCTCCACCTCTTTGCAGAGATATCGCTCTACCGAGGAGGTAACGTATCCAGCCAATCGTGTTGTCTTTTTGACCATAAATACTTTTTTGCCTTTACGCAGATAGTGAGTAGAACAGCAGGAGACTGTATTGGACCATTTGGATAAGTACTCACATTCCTGCACTAACAGTGTTTTCCTGACGAGAGGTGGAGGTGGTTTTTCCACCATACGTGTTGCTGGGTGCAGGCGCACCCACATCTGACTGTTTCTGTTCCTCGCCAGCAGTACCAGATCTGACAAGCGGAGGCAGTGGCCACCTGGGAGTTCGGGACTTGGCGGCTCCAGTATTCCCGGGGTTCGGTGGCGGAGGAAATCGTGTGGTTCCGGTTCTGCTTTGGACAGACGTCTTCTATCTTCGAGCCTGCCCACATGACACCTTTGTGATTCGACTTTATTGTCTATTATTGTAATCGGTTGTGTTTGTTGTGCTTATTTCACAACAGTAAAAGTGCTATTTGACTTCCTCCATTGTCCGTTCATTTGCGCCCCCTGTTGTGGGTCCGTGTTCCTACACTTTCACAACAGGATATCTCGGCCAACGTCATGGATCCCTAGGGGAGTCAACCGGCAGTTGAACGGCCAATGGAAGAACAGGGCGCACAGGCGTCCGCAGGAGGAATGATCAGTGAGTTGCAGCAAATCCTCACCGCCTTCACGGCTCGGTTGGATCTAATGACCGAGCAGAACGTCCTCCTTAACCGCAGGGTGGAGGCTCTCGCCGCGCAGGTGGAAGCGCGCCCTCAGGGCGCTGCTGCGGCTCTCCCTCCTGTCAACCCTGTGCGTAACAAGTGACGTTCCACAGGTCGTTCAACGACCCCTCCCACCTTCCCCGGAAGCATACATAAGCCCTCCAGAGCCGTACGGGGGTTGTGTGGAGACGTGCGCGGACTTTCTTATGCAGTGTTCGCTCGTCTTCACACAACGTCCCGTCATGTATGCGACTGATGCCAGCAAAATAGCTTATGTGATAAATCTGCTTCACGGTGAGGCACGCGCTTGGGCTACAGCGCTCTGGGAGCAAAATTCACGGCTCCTTCAGACATATGATGGGTTTGTGAGGGAGTTCAGAACAGTGTTCGATCACCCAAATAGAGGAGAGACCGCTTCAGCTGTGCTGCTGTCAATGAGACAGGGGCGCCGGAGCGCAGCTGCTTATGCAGTCGACTTCCGCATCGCGGCTGCGAGGTCCGGCTGGAATAGCACTGCCCTCCGCGCCGCCTTCGTAAACGGACTGTCGTTGGTCCTGAAGGAGCACCTAGTGGCTAAGGATGAACCACGGGATTTAGATGGGCTTATTGATCTCGTTATATGATTAGACAATCGGTTAGAAGAACGCCGTCGGGAACGAGACAAAGGGCGTGGCCGGGCACGCGCCGTCCCTCTCCCTTCCAGCTCCGACCGAGCTCCGCCCTCCCCACGCTCCACGGCCCCTACGCTCCGTGTGGTTACAGCTCCCCCTGCTGATGAAGCTATGGACACGAGCAGGGCCACATTTAGACCACCGGATAGACAGAGGAGGCTGGTCCGGGGAGCGTGCTTTGTTTGTGGCTCGATAGAGCATCAGGTGAGGGACTGCCCCGAGCGGTTAAACACCAATGCCCGCCCCTAGAAACTGGGCTAGGGGTGGGCCAAGACATTCACGTGGGACACACCCATATTGCCACACGACTCCCGGTTACAATCCTTTATGAGGATTTAACCCTTCAGGCCCCAGCACTGGTGGAGACCTACATCCGGGACTCTTTAGCTGCCGGGTTGATCCGGAATTCCACCTCCCCGATGGGTGCAGGTTTCTTTTTTGTGGAGAAAAAGGATGGCGGACTACGTCCATGCATTGATTACAGGGGGCTGAACGAAATCACAGTTCGTAACCGATACCCATTGCCCTTGTTGGATTCAGTGTTCACGCCCCTGCATGGAGCCCAAATGTTCACTAAGCTAGATCTTAGAAATGCGTATCACCTGGTTCGGATCCGGAAGGGAGACGAGTGGAAGACGGCATTTAACACCCCCTTAGGTTACTTTGAGTACCTGGTCATGCCGTTCGGTCTTACAAATGCCCCCGCGACGTTCCAAGCATTGGTTAATGATGTCTTGCGGGATTTCCTGCACCGATTCGTCTTCGTATATCTGGACGATATACTCATCTTTTCTCCGGATCCTGAGACCCATGTCCGGCATGTACGTCAGGTCCTGCAGCGGTTGTTGGAGAACCGGCTGTTTGTGAAGGGCGAGAAGTGCGAGTTCCACCGCAGTTCTTTGTCCTTCCTGGGGTTTATCATCTCCCCTAACTCCATCGCTCCTGATCCGGCCAAGGTCGCGGCGGTGAGAGACTGGCCCCAACCTACCAGCCGTAGGAAACTGCAACAGTTCCTCGGCTTTGCAAATTTCTACAGGAGGTTCATTAAGGGCTACAGTCAGGTAGTTAGCCCCCTGACAGCCCTGACCTCACCAAAAGTCCCCTTTACCTGGTCGGATCGTTGCGATGCCGCGTTCAAGGAGTTGAAACGGTGCTTCTCGTCTGCACCCGTTCTGGTGCAGCCCGATCCTAGTCGCCAGTTAGTGGTTGAAGTGGACGCCTCGGACTCAGGGATAGGAGCTGTGCTTTCCCAGAGTGGGAAGACCGATAAGGTCCTTCACCCGTGTGCCTATTTTTCCCGCAGGTTGACCCCGGCCGAACGGAACTATGACGTCAGCAATCGAGAACTCCTTGCGGTGAAAGAGGCTCTTGAAGAGTGGAGACATCTGTTGGAGGGAACGTCCATGCCATTCACGGTTTTCACTGACCACCGGAACCTGGAGTATATCAGGACCGCCAAGCGGCTGAACCCCAGGCAAGCCCGCTGGTCACTGTTCTTCGGCCGTTTTGACTTCCGGATCACCTACCGTCCCGGGACCAAAAACCAGAGATCGGATGCCTTGTCCCGGGTACATGAAGATGAAGTCAAGGCGGAGTTGTCGGATCCACCGGAACCCATCATCCCGGAGTCCGCTATCGTGGCCACCCTCACCTGGGACGTAGAGAGAACCGTCCGGGAGGCCCTGGCACAAAGCCCGGACCCCGGAACTGGGCCGAAGAACAGACTCTACGTCCCACCAGAGGCTAGGGCTGCAGTCCTGGACTTCTGTCACAGCTCCAAGCTCTCCTGTCATCCAGGGGTGCGAAGAACCGTGGCAGTTGTCCGGCAGCGCTTCTGGTGGGCGTCCCTAGAGGCCGACGTCCGGGATTATATCCAGGCCTGCACCACCTGCGCCAGGGGCAAGGCTGATCATCGCAGGGCTTCGGGACTGCTCCAGCCGCTGCACGTGCCTCATCGCCCCTGGTCCCACATCGGCCTGGATTTTGTCACGGGCCTCCCAGGGCAACACCACCATCCTCACGATAGTGGACCGATTCTCCAAGGCGGCCCACTTCGTGGCCCTCCCAAAGCTCCCGACTGCCCAGGAGACAGCGGACCTCCTGGTCCACCACGTCGTCCGGCTGCATGGGATTCCAACAGACATCGTCTCCGATCGCGGTCCCCAGTTCTCCTCGCAAGTCTGGAGGAGCTTCTGCCGGGAACTGGGGGCCACGGTGAGTCTCTCATCCGGGTATCATCCCCAGACCAACGGGCAAGCAGAACAGGCCAATCAGGAGGTGGAACAGGCCCTGCGTTGCGTGACGGCCGTGCACCCGGCAGCCTGGAGTACCCATTTGGCCTGGATCGAGTATGCCCATAACAGCCAGGTGTCGTCAGCCACCGGCCTCTCCCCTTTTGAGGTGTGTCTGGGGTACCAGCCTCCTTTGTTTCCGGTGGTTGAGGGAGAGGTCGGTGTGCCCTCGGTCCAGGCCCACCTGCGGAAGTGCCGTCGGGTGTGGCGTGCCACCCGTTCTGCTTTGCTGAGGGCCCGGATGAGGACGAAAGCCCATGCAGACCGTCGGCGGACCCCGGCCCCTACGTATCGGCCAGGGCAGGAAGTGTGGTTGTCAACAAAGGACATTCCCATCCAAGTGGACTCACCTAAACTGCAGGATCGGTACATCGGTCCATTCAAAATCCTCAAGGTCATCAGTCCAGCCATGGTGAGGCTTCAGCTTCCGGCCTCACTGCGGATCCATCCCGTTTTCCATGTGTCCCGGATTAAGCCGCATCACACCTCACCCCTCTGTACTCCGGGTCTGGCACCACCTCCTGCCCGGATCATCGATGGCGAGCCGGCTTGGACTGTGCGCCGGCTCTTGGATGTCCGTAGGATGGGCCGGGGCTTCCAGTATTTGGTGGACTGGGAGGGGTATGGACCCGAAGAACGCTCCTGGGTGAAGAGGAGCTTCATCCTGGACCCGGCCCTCCTGGCCGATTTCTACCGTCGCCACCCGGACAAGCCTGGTCGGGTGCCAGGAGGCGCCCATTGAGGGGGGGGTCCTGTTGTGTGGGCTGCTGAAGAGGAGGTACTGCTGGCCCACCACCACCAGAGGGCACCCTGCCTGGAGTGCGGGCTCCAGGCACCAGAAGGCGCTGCCACCTCACAGGAGCAGCCGGGGTGACAGCTGTCACCTACGACAGCTGTTAACAATCATCTGATCCGCATCGGTATATCAGCAAGACTTCATCTCCACCTCTTTGCCGAGATATCGCTCTACCGAGGAGGTAACGTATCCAGCCAATCGTGTTGTCTTTTTGACCATAAATACTTTTTTGCCTTTACGCAGATAGTGAGTAGAACAGCAGGAGACTGTATTGGACCATTTGGATAAGTACTCACATTCCTGCACTAACAGTGTTTTCCTGACGAGAGATGGAGGTGGTTTTTCCACCATACGTGTTGCTGGGTGCAGGCGCACCCACATCTGACTGTTTCTGTTCCTCGCCAGCAGTACCAGATCCGACAAGCGGAGGCAGTGGCCACCTGGGAGTTCGGGACTTGGCGGCTCCAGTATTTCCGGGGTTCGGTGGCGGAGGAAATCGTGTGGTTCCGGTTCTGCTTTGGACAGACGTCTTCTATCTTCGAGCCTGCCCACATGACACCTTTGTGATTCGACTTTATTGTCTATTATTGTAATCGGTTGTGTTTGTTGTGCTTATTTCACAACAGTAAAAGTGCTATTTGACTTCCTCCATTGTCCGTTCATTTGCGCCCCCTGTTGTGGGTCCGTGTTCCTACACTTTCACAACACAACTTCCACCAAAGATTTTCAGTTGGATTAAGATCCGGACTATTTGCAGGTCATTACACTGACCCTATGTGTATTTTTGCAAGGAATGTTTGCACAGTTTTTGCTCTATGGCAAGATGCATTATCATCTTGAAAAATGATTTCATCATCCCCAAACATCCTTTCAATTGATGGGATAAGAAAAGTGTCCAAAATATCAACGTAAACCTGTGCATTTATTGATCATGTAATGACAGCCATCTCCCCAGTGCCTTTACCTGACATGCAGCCCCATATCATCAATGACTGTGGAAATTTACATGTTCTCTTCAGGCAGTCATCTTTATAAATCTCATTGGAACGGCACCAAACAAAAGTTCCAGCATCATCACCTTGCCCAATGCAGATTCGAGATTCATCACTGAATATGACTTTCATTCAGTCATCCACAGTCCACGATTGCTTTTCCTTAGCCCATTGTAACCTTGTTTTTTTCTGTTTAGGTGTTAATGATGGCTTTCGTTTAGCTTTTCTATATGTAAATCCCATTTCCTTTAGGCGGTTTCTTACAGTTCGGTCACAGACGTTGACTCCAGTTTCCTCCCATTCGTTCCTCATTTGTTTTGTTGTACATTTTCGATTTTTGAGACATATTGCTTTAAGTTTTCTGCCTTGACGCTTTGATGTCTTCCTTGGTCTACCAGTATGTTTGCCTTTAACAACCTTCCCATGTTGTTTGTATTTGGTCCAGAGTTTAGACACAGCTGACTGTGAACAACCAACATCTTTTGCAACATTGCGTGATGATTTACCCTCTTTTAAGAGTTTGATAATCCTCTCCTTTGTTTCAATTGACATCTCTCGTGTTGGAGACATGATTCATGTCAGTCCACTTGGTGCAACAGCTCTCCAAGGTGTGATCACTCCTTTTTAGATGCAGACTAACGAGCAGATCTGATTTGATACAGGTGTTAGTTTTGGGGATGAAAATTTACAGGGTGATTCCAAAATTTATTCCTCAGAATTGAGTGAGTCCATATTTTTTTCCCTCTGCTTGGTGTAAAAAAGTAACCGTTACTGACTGCCACAATTATTTTTCCTGATTTCTTATAGTGTTTCTTAAAGCCAGGAAGTTACCATTTGAAATGACTTTAGTTTTGTGTCATTTCTGTGATCTGCTTTTTTTCTAGGAAATTAAACAACTGAATGAACATTCTCCGAGGCCGGTGATTCCATAATTATTGCCAGGGGTTGTACAGGTAACTACAGACTGTCTTTGATCATCCTGGAGCTGATCAGTGGGTGAGCCTTTGCCATTCTGATTATTCTTCTATCCATTTTGATGGTTGTTTTCCGTTTTCTTCCACACGTCTCTGGTTTTTTTTGTCCATTTTAAAGCATTGGAGATCATTGTAGATGAACAGCCTATAATTTTTTGCACCTGCGTATACGTTTTCCCCTCTCCAATCAACTTTTTAATCAAACTACTCTGTTCTTCGGAACAATGTCTTGAACGTCCCATTTTCCTCAGGCTTTCAAAGAGAAAAGCATGTTCAACAGGTGCTGGCTTCATCCTTAAATAGGGGACACCTGATTCACACCTGTTTGTTCCACAAAACTGACAAACTCACTGACTGAATGCCACACTACTATTATTGTGAACACCCCCTTTTCTACTTTTTTTTTACTAATAGCCCAGTTTCATAGCCTTAAGAGTGTGCATATCATGAATGCTTGGTCTTGTTGGATTTGTGAAAATCTACTGAATCTACTGGTACCTTGTTTCCCATGTAACAATAAGAAATATACTCAAAACCTGGATTAATCTTTTTAGTCACATAGCACTACTATTATTCTGAACACTACTGTGTGTATGTGTGTGTGTATATATATATATATATATATATATATATATACAAACACACATGGATGGATAGATGGATAGCTTTATTATCATTGTTATTACAACAACGAGATTGCCGCACTCACATTCCACAGACAAACAGTGATTAATCCACAATTATTACTTGTTTACCATAATAATGGCACACATCAGAATTAAGACAACACATATACATTTGACATTGTTTATGTGCACTAAACTTGAAACAGTTCGTTTTCCAAATTGAGGCGATGTAAGTGTGTGGTAGCCGCTGCAACTGGAGTTGTGCCGCCTGCCAGCTTGGAAAGAACGGGGGCCTGCCGCAGGGAGGCAAAGGAGGTGAAAGGGAAAAACTGGAGCATGCTTCAGTCCATGTGTAAGTCAGTTTATTGTCTTTGTGGGTTGAGATAACAATGGAGCCGAATAATCTCACCAAGGCCTGAATAAATTCCTCTGGAGGTAAACAGCGGGCAATTTGTCCTTGAGGCTAAATAAGCCTGGAGTGTTGTAGCTGAGCAGTGAAAAAATATATATATGCATATACACACATACATAGAAGATAGGAGATAGGAGCATCTTCTTTCCAATATGTGAAATGGAGTTTAGGTGGGTTAGGTAACAATAGTGCTGGGATTTGTAAACGAGTTGTTATTGCACATGATATGTGGACACATTAATATAGTGATTTGTGGACATATTATTGCATGTGGTTATTTCACAGTGTTATTGTACAGTTTGACAGCAACAGGGAGGAACGACCTGCGGTATCGTTCCTTCTTGCACTGAGGGTGCCTCAGTCTGTCACTGAACGAGGTGGTCAGCTCCACTAAAGTCCGGTGCAGAGGGTGAGAGTTGTTGAGGAGTTGTTCATGATGGATTTGAGCTTGGTTAACACCCTCCTCTCAGCCACCTCCTCCAGAGACTCCAGAGGACAGCCCAGGACAGAGCTGGACTTCCTGACCAGCTTGTTCAGTCTCTTTCTCTCCAGCTCTGTGCTGCCCGGGGCCCAACAGATGACAGCATAGAGGAGAGCTGAGGCTACAACAGAGTCGTAGAAGGTCTTAAGCAGAGGCCTGCTCACTCCAAAGGATCTCAGTCTCCTCAGGAGGTGGAGGCGACTCTGGCCTTTCTTGTACAGGGCATCAGTGTTGTGAGTCCAGTCCAGTTTGCTGTTGAAGTGAACACCCAGGTATTTGAAACTGTCTACGGTCTCTATGTTCTCCCACTTGATGTTCACCAGTGGGTCAGGTGGTGGTTTCCTCCTGAGGTCGATCACCATCTATTTTGTCTTGCTAGTGTTGAGACACAAGTGGTTGCACTCACACCAGTCCACAAAGTCTGTGATGACCAAACGGTACTCCAGCTCATTCCCCTCGGACACGTGACCCACAATGACGGAGTCATCAGAGAACCTCTGGAGGTGGCAGCTATCTGTGTTGTAGGTGAAGTCTGAGGTGTAGAGGGTGAAGAGGAAAGGCGAGAGGACAGTGCCCTGGGGGGCCCCGGTGCTGCACCTTACCACCTCAGACTGACAGCCACGTAGCCGCACATACTGCAGGCGGTCAGTGAGGTAGTCGATGGTCCAGGCAGCGAGGTGTCCATTCAGACCTGTGTCCTCCAGTTTCCCCCGCAGCAGTGCCGGTCTGATAGTGTTGAAAATGTTGGAGAAATCAACGGACAATATAATTCTACATATTCTACTTAATAGGCTCGAAAATCATTTTGGGAGTACTGGGAGTGCCCTTGCATGGTTGACGTCATACTTGACCAGTCGTTCTCACTGTGTTTTGTACAGTAACACTACCTCTAACCTTAGTGACATGAAATTTGGGGTTCCACAGGGGTCTGTCTTAGCCCCCCTGCTTTTTTCCCTTTATATAGCACCCCTTAGACACATATTGCGGCATTATGGAATTACCTTTTCACTGCTATCAATCAATCAATCAATTTTTTTATATAGCGCCAAATCACAACAAACAGTTGCCCCAAGGCGCTTTATATTGTAAGGCAAGGCCATACAATAATTATGTAAAACCCCAACGGTCAAAACGACCCCCTGTGAGCAAGCACTTGGCTACAGTGGGAAGGAAAAACTCCCTTTTAACAGGAAGAAACCTCCAGCAGAACCAGGCTCAGGGAGGGGCAGTCTTCTGCTGGGACTGGTTGGGGCTGAGGGAGAGAACCAGGAAAAAGACATGCTGTGGAGGGGAGCAGAGATCGATCACTAATGATTAAATGCAGAGTGGTGCATACAGAGCAAAAAGAGAAAAAAACAGTGCATCATGGGAACCCCCCAGCAGTCTACGTCTATAGCAGCATAACTAAGGGATGGTTCAGGGTCACCTGATCCAGCCCTAACTATAAGCTTTAGCAAAAAGGAAAGTTTTAAGCCTAATCTTAAAAGTAGAGAGGGTGTCTGTCTCCCTGATCCGAATTGGGAGCTGGTTCCACAGGAGAGGAGCTTGAAAGCTGAAGGCTCTGCCTCCCATTCTACTCTTACAAACCCTAGGAACTACAAGTAAGCCTGCAGTCTGAGAGCGAAGCGCTCTATTGGGGTGATATGGTACTACGAGGTCCCTAAGATAAGATGGGACCTGATTATTCAAAACCTTATAAGTAAGAAGAAGAATTTTAAATTCTATTCTAGAATTAACAGGAAGCCAATGAAGAGAGGCCAATATGGGTGAGATATGCTCTCTCCTTCTAGTCCCCGTCAGTACTCTAGCTGCAGCATTTTGAATTAACTGAAGGCTTTTTAGGGAACCTTTAGGACAACCTGATAATAATGAATTACAATAGTCCAGCCTAGAGGAAATAAATGCATGAATTAGTTTTTCAGCATCACTCTGAGACAAGACCTTTCTGATTTTAGAGATATTGCGTAAATGCAAAAAAGCAGTCCTACATATTTGTTTAATATGCGCTTTGAATGACATATCCTGATCAAAAATGACTCCAAGATTTCTCACAGTATTACTAGAGGTCAGGGTAATGCCATCCAGAGTAAGGATCTGGTTAGACACCATGTTTCTAAGATTTGTGGGGCCAAGTACAATAACTTCAGTTTTATCTGAGTTTAAAAGCAGGAAATTAGAGGTCATCCATGTCTTTATGTCTGTAAGACAATCCTGCAGTTTAGCTAATTGGTGTGTGTCCTCTGGCTTCATGGATAGATAAAGCTGGGTATCATCTGCGTAACAATGAAAATTTAAGCAATACCGTCTAATAATACTGCCTAAGGGAAGCATGTATAAAGTGAATAAAATTGGTCCTAGCACAGAACCTTGTGGAACTCCATAATTAACTTTAGTCTGTGAAGAAGATTCCCCATTTACATGAACAAATTGTAATCTATTAGACAAATATGATTCAAACCACCGCAGCGCAGTGCCTTTAATACATATGGCATGCTCTAATCTCTGTAATAAAATTTTATGGTCAACAGTATCAAAAGCAGCACTGAGGTCTAACAGAACAAGCACAGAGATGAGTCCACTGTCCGAGGCCATAAGAAGATCATTTGTAACCTTCACTAATGCTGTTTCTGTACTATGATGAATTCTAAAACCTGACTGAAACTCTTCAAATAGACCATTCCTCTGCAGATGATCAGTTAGCTGTTTTACAACTACCCTTTCAAGAATTTTTGAGAGAAAAGGAAGGTTGGAGATTGGCCTATAATTAGCTAAGATAGCTGGGTCAAGTGATGGCTTTTTAAGTAATGGTTTAATTACTGCCACCTTAAAAGCCTGTGGTACATAGCCAACTAACAAAGATAGATTGATCATATTTAAGATCGAAGCATTAAATAATGGTAGGGCTTCCTTGAGCAGCCTGGTAGGAATGGGGTCTAATAAACATGTTGATGGTTTGGATGAAGTAACTAATGAAAATAACTCAGACAGAACAATCGGAGAGAAAGAGTCTAACCAAATACCAGCATCACTGAAAGCAGCCAAAGATAACGATACGTCTTTGGGATGGTTATGAGTAATTTTTTCTCTAATAGTTAAAATTTTGTTAGCAAAGAAAGTCATGAAGTCATTACTAGTTAAAGTTAATGGAATACTCAGCTCAATAGAGCTCTGACTCTTTGTCAGCCTGGCTACAGTGCTGAAAAGAAACCTGGGGTTGTTCTTATTTTCTTCAATTAGTGATGAGTAGAAAGATGTCCTAGCTTTATGGAGGGCTTTTTTATAGAGCAACAGACTCTTTTTACAGGCTAAGTGAAGATCTTCTAAATTAGTGAGACGCCATGTCCTCTCCAACTTACGGGTTATCTACTTTAAGCTACGAGTTTGTGAGTTATACCACGGAGTCAGACACTTCTGATTTAAAGCTCTCTTTTTCAGAGGAGCTACAGCATCCAAAGTTGTCTTCAATGAGGATGTAAAACTATTGACGAGATACTCTATCTCCCTTACAGAGTTTAGGTAGCTACTCTGCACTGTGTTGGTATATGGCATTAGAGAACATAAAGAAGGAATCATATCCTTAAACCTAGTTACAGCGCTTTCTGAAAGACTTCTAGTGTAATGAAACTTATTCCCCACTGCTGGGTAGTCCATCAGAGTAAATGTAAATGTTATTAAGAAATGATCAGACAGAAGGGAGTTTTCAGGGAATACTGTTAAGTCTTCTATTTCCATACCATAAGTCAGAACAAGATCTAAGATATGATTAAAGTGGTGGGTGGACTCATTTACTTTTTGAGCAAAGCCAATAGAGTCTAATAATAGATTAAATGCAGTGTTGAGGCTGTCATTCTCAGCATCTGTGTGGATGTTAAAATCGCCCACTATAATTATCTTATCTGAGCTAAGCACTAAGTCAGACAAAAGGTCTGAAAATTCACAGAGAAACTCACAGTAACGACCAGGTGGACGATAGATAATAACAAATAAAACTGGTTTTTGGGACTTCCAATTTGGATGGACAAGACTAAGAGTCAAGCTTTCAAATGAATTAAAGCTCTGTCTGGGTTTTTGATTAATTAATAAGCTGGGATGGAAGATTGCTGCTAATCCTCCACCCCGGCCCGTGCTACGAGCATTCTGACAGTTAGTGTGACTCGGGGGTGTTGACTCATTTAAACTAACATATTCATCCTGCTGTAACCAGGTTTCTGTAAGGCAGAATAAATCAATATGTTGATCAATTATTATATCATTTACCAACAGGGACTTAGAAGAGAGAGACCTAATGTTTAATAGACCACATTTAACTGTTTTAGTCTGTGGTGCAGTTGAAGGTGCTATATTATTTTTTCTTTTTGAATTTTTATGCTTAAATAGATTTTTGCTGGTTATTGGTAGTCTGGGAGCAGGCACCGTCTCTACGGGGATGGGGTAATGAGGGGATGGCAGGGGGAGAGAAGCTGCAGAGAGGTGTGTAAGACTACAACTCTGCTTCCTGGTCCCAACCCTGGATAGTCACGGTTTGGAGGATTTAAGAAAATTGGCCAGATTTCTAGAAATGAGAGCTGCTCCATCCAAAGTGGGATGGATGCCGTCTCTCCTAACAAGACCAGGTTTTCCCCAGAAGCTTTGCCAATTATCTATGAAGCCCACCTCATTTTTTGGACACCACTCAGACAGCCAGCAATTCAAGGAGAACATGCGGCTAAACATGTCACTCCCGGTCTGATTGGGGAGGGGCTCAGAGAAAACTACAGAGTCCGACATTGTTTTTGCAAAGTTACACACCGATTTAATGTTAATTTTAGTGACCTCCGATTGGCGTAACCGGGTGTCATTACTGCCGACGTGAATTACAATCTTACCAAATTTACGCTTAGCCTTAGCCAGCAGTTTCAAATTTCCTTCAATGTCGCCTGCTCTGGCCCCCGGAAGACAATTGACTATGGTTGCTGGTGTCGCTAACTTCACATTTCTCAAAACAGAGTCGCCAATAACCAGAGTTTGATCCTTGGCGGGTGTGTCGTCGAGTGGGGAAAAACGGTTAGAGATGTGAACGGGTTGGCGGTGTACACGGGGCTTCTGTTTAGAACTACGCTTCCTCCTCACAGTCACCCAGTCGGCCTGCTTTCCCGGCTGCTCGGGATCTGCCAGGGGGTAACTAACGGCGGCTAAGCTACCTTGGTCCGCACCGACTACAGGGGCCTGGCTAGCTGTAGAATTTTCCACGGTGCGGAGCCGAGTCTCCAATTCGCCCAGCCTGGCCTCCAAAGCTACGAATAAGCTACACTTATTACAAGTACCATTACTGCTAAAGGAGGCCGAGGAATAACTAAACATTTCACACCCAGAGCAGAAAATCGGCTAAGAGCTAGTAGCTACGCTAAGCTAGCGGATTCCTAAAAACACGCAAAGTGAATAATGTGTAAATAATTTAGAGGTGATTCAGCAGAAGGAGTGCTTTAGTTAAGGCACGTAAAGATTACACTGGGAAACAAATCGTAATCTAGATAACTAGATCAATCTAACTGCGCAGATTAAACAGCTAACAGATACAGAAAAACACCGCTGTGCTCCGGAACAGGAAGTGATACAATACCGCAGTGAGAGCCAACCACCAGTAGAGGCAAGCTATGCTGATGATACTCAGTTATACATGCTGATAACTGCTGGTAATCTCATTCAAATAAAATTCTTAGAAGATTGCCTTGCATCAGTGAAAAGTTGGTTGTCTAGAAATTTCCTACTTTTAAACTCTGATAAGACTGAAATGATGGTTCTTGGTCCAGTGAGACATCAGCATCAATTTGACCAGCTAATGTTTTGCCTTGGCTTATGTGTCATACATCACACTGACAAAGTGAGGAACCTCCTCTGTTTTTTCTCTCTGTTTAAAGTGCAGTTCCATCCAGAGATGGGAGTTCTATTTGACTAAGCTGAGTTCAAAACCTATTTAAACAAATGGGATGGAATGCTGTCGGATGGACAGTTAGCAGGATTGAAGTGTTCGACTGTTTCAGTAAGTGCAGAGAGTGAGACAGGCTCAAAGTGGTGACAGGTAGCCAAGCAGACTGAGGAGTCCGAAGCAGACTGAGGGCTCCGGAGTACACTGAGGGGTCTGGAGGAGACTGCAGGGTCCTGAGCAGATGGAGGGATCCTGAGCAGACTGAGGGATCCTGAGCACACTGATGGGTCTGGAGCAGATTTAGACATCCTGAGCAGACTGAGAGGTCCTACATAGACTGGGGGGTTCGGAGCAGACTGAGGGGTCCGCAGCAGACTGAGGGGTCCTGAACAGACTGAGAGGTCTGGAGCAGACTGAGGGGTCCTGAGCAGACTGAGGGGTCCTGAACAGACTGAGTGGCCCTGACCAGACTGAGGGAGTGGAAATTTTTCAATAAAGAAATGCAAAAAGTCCTCTCACAGAGAAAAAGTGGCTCAGTACATTAAAAAGAACCTGCAGTTTGGAGTTTGTTCTTTTTCCAGTTTCTCCCCGCATGTGTATGTCTGAGCCCACGAGTGGACTCATTCAGCCAGGGCTCAGTTTGTGGCTTTAAACGCTGTAAATTCATGAAAGCAATGGAGAGTGAATCAAACATCAACATACAGACATAAACACTGAGGCCGCAAAAGTCATCCAGAGAAGACAAAAAGAATCTTTAAAAGCAGCAGAAAGAGTTAAAGAATTAAAACATGGACATGGTGAACGGGAGCGGAGGCCGTGGGAGAGGGTGCAGGCAGTAAGAGTGAGAATAAAAAGGGTAGAGGGTCAGATAAAGGTGTGTGGCAAATATCAGTAATCTGTACATTCAGTCCATAAGACAACAGAAGATCCAAATGTGTCCTTTTTCATGCTTTGTCTTAGGAAAAAACTGCATGCGATTAAAGGAGTCTAAGAGATTCAGGATTCTCTAACTGGTCTGGTCTCACAGCAGACCTGCACATTAAAATATTATCATATTTAAGAGCGAGACCTGACAGAAAGTCTCCAAAATCCTGTATAAAGTCCTTGTTAAATTTCAGTGGGAGATAGACCACTGCACAGAGAACAGTCCCGGGAAGTTTACCTCAGAGAGTTTTAGCTCCAAACCAGAGCAGGTGACAACTGGAGACTGCTGGCATTGAATGGAGGATTTACAGTTGTATGCAAAAGTTTGGGCCCACCTGATAATTTTCATGATTTTCCTTTATACATCATCGGTTGTCTGGATCAGAAATTTCAGTTAAATATGTCTTGTAGCAGATGAACACAGTGATATTTGAGAAGTGAAATGAAGTTTATAGTATTTACAGAAAGTGTGTAATAACTAAACAAAATTAGGCAGGTGCATAAATTTGGGCACCCTTGTTATTTTATTAATTTGAATACATTTCGCACTAATTACTGGAACACAAAATTGGCTTGGTAAACTCATTGACCCTTGACCTCCTTACACAGGTGAATCCAATCATGAGAAAGGGTATTTAAGGTGGCCATTTGCAAATGTTTCCCCTCTTTGCATCTCTTCTAATGAGTGACAACATGGGAGCCTCTAAACAACTCTCAAATGACCTGAAAACAAAGATTGTTCAACATCTTGATTTAGGGGAAGGATATAAAAAGCTATCTCATTTCAGCTGTCAGTTTCCACTGTGAGGAACATAGTGAGGCAATGGAAGACCACAGGCACAGTACTTGTTAAGGCCCAAAGTGGCAGGCCAAGAAAAATCTCAGATAAGCTGAAGAGAAGGATGGTGAGAACAGTCATAGTCAACCCACAGACCTGCTCTAAAGACCTACAACATGATCTTGCTGCTGATAGTGTCTCTGTGCATCGTTCAACTATACAGTGCACTTTGCCCAAAGAGATGCTGTATGATGCTGTAATGCAGAGGAAGCCTTTTCTGCATTCACGCCACAAACAGAGTCGCTTGAGGTATGCTAAAGCACATTTGGACAAGCCAGCTTCATTTTGGAATAAGGTGCTGTGGACTTATGAAACTAATATTGAATTATTTGGACATAACAAGGGGCAGTATGCATGGCTGAAAAATAACACAGCATTCCAAGAAAAACACTTGCTACATACAGTAAAATTTGGAGGTGGTTTCATCATGCTGTGGCGCTTTGTGGCCAGTGCAGGTTCTGGGAATCTTGTTAAAGTTGAGGCTCACATGGATTCCAGTCAATATCAGCAGATTTTTTAGAACAATGTTCATGAATCAGTGACAAAGTTGAAGTTGCTCTGGGGCTGTATCTTTCAACAAGACAACAACCCTAAACACTGCTCAAAATCTACTAAGGCATTCATGCAGAGGAGCAAGTACAACGTTCTGGAATGGCCATCTTAGACCCCAGACCTGAATATTATTGGAAATCTGTGGTGTGATTTTAAGTGGGCTGTCCATGCTGGCAAACCAACAAACCTGAGATGTTTTGTAAAGAAGAACGGTCAAAAATACCTTCAACCAGAATCCAGAGTCTCTTTTGAAGCTGTAGGAAGCATTTAGAGGCTGTTATTTCTGCAAAAGGAGGCACTACTAAATACTGATTTTTGTTTTTTTCTGTTAGGGTGCTCAAATTTAAGCACCTGCCTAATTTTGTTTAAAGAATTATTGCACACTTTCTGTAAATCCTATAAACTTCATTTCACTTCTCAAATATCACTGTGTTTGTCTGCTATATGATATATTTAACTGAAATTGCTGATCCAAACAACCAATGATTTATAAAGGAAAATCATGTAAATCATCAGGGGAGCACAAACTTTTACATACAACTGTAAATATGGAAGCCAGACCTGTCACAATTTTGGCCAGATCTGGGCTTTGATTCGGGTTTTCCCTCTTTATTTTCCCTCTTCCCCAGCCTTGATTTGCTAGTTATTTTATTTTCATCACGTGTTTATTCTCTGTTCTATTTTGCTTTGCCTCATTTCTTTGTTACTTTTATTCTTCTGCCGTTAGTTCAGTTCCATTCTAGTTTTCTTCATCCGGTGTGTGTGTTTGCATTATTGTTCATTAGTTTATCACTTGCTTATTTTGCTTTTCTCTTTTGTGTTACCATTTAATCCTGTAATGTCAGGTTTTGCTTTCTGTCATCATGATTTCTGTTTTTCTTATAGTTTGTTTTACCACCTTGTTTTCTTAGTCAGTACAAGTTTAGTTTTGCTTAAGTATTTATTTTCCATTTTAGTCTCCGATCAGTTCTTATGTTCATGCCCTGTTCATTGCAGCGATTTACGGCGATGCATCAACTCCTCAACTAAGACTGAACTCGAAGCTAGACTGCCTGATGTCTTAGCTTCATATTTGACAAATACCGTCAGTAGACAGACTTGTGGATAGTTTAAACTCAATGCTCAAAACTACACTCGACATGATTGCACCACCTGTGTTAAAATCATGCTCCCCCAAATCACAGTCACCTTGGTTCAATGATTATCTGTGAGACCTCAAGCATAAAGAGGTCTAGAATGGAAATGGCGTCATTCAAAATTACAAGTATTTCACCTTGCGTGGCGTGATGCTATGTTAGACTATAAGCATGCATTATTGGCTACAAAGTGGACCTACTACTTTGATTTGATCAACAAAAGGCTATACTAGCACCGCAGAGAGGGCGCCAGTGGACCTCAGTCTGCAGTTCATCTCCACCTTAAAGACACTAACCACACGTTTGAGGACAAGGAAGTTAAAATATTAGCCAGAGAGAAGAAATGGTTTGAGAGAGGGGTCAAGGAGGCATTCTTTGTGAAATGTTTGAAACCCAGCCTTAACCGGGGAGGGGGTCTGAGACACGCTTTATCCCCTGTTTACAATGGGGTACTCATTACTTAAGAAACCTAATCTTGACCCTAGTGTATTGACAAAGTATCGGCCGATATCAAATCTATCATTTTGCTCTAAAATTCTGGAAAAAGTGGTTTCACGGCAGCTCGTTGACTATCTTAGTGAAAATAATCTCTTTGAGCCACTGCAGTCTGCTTTTAGAAAATATTATTCCACAGAGACGGCTCTCACTAAAGTGGCGAATGATCTTCTGCTTACAGTGGATTCAGACACCACTACGGTTCTGTTGCTGTTAGATCTCAGTGCTGCATTTGATACAGTGGATCATCATATTCTACTTGATAGGATGGAAAATCATTTTGGGATTACTGGGAGTGCCCTTGCATGGTTGACATCATACTTGACCAGTCGTTCTCACTGTGTTTTGTACAGTAACACTACCTCTAACCTTAGTGACATGAAATTTGGGGTTCCACAGGGGTCTGTCTTAGGCCCCCTGCTTTTCTCCCTTTATATAGCACCCCTTGGGCACATATTGCGGCGTTTGGGATTACCTTTCACTGCTATGCAGATGATATTCAGTTATACATGTCGATAACAGCTGGTAATCTCGTTCACATAAAATCCTTAGAAGATTGCCTTGCAGCATTGAGAAGTTGGATGTCTAGAAACGTCCTACTTTTAAACTCTGATAAGACTGAAATGATGGTTCTTGGTCCAGTGAGACATCGGGATCAATTTGACCAGTTAACGCTTAGCCTCGGCTCGTGTGTCTTACATCACACTGACAAAGTGAGGAACCTTGGGGTAATTTTTGATCCTTCGTTGTCCTTTGGCCTCCACATTAGAGATATTACGATGTCTGCTTTCTTCCACCTGTGAAATATAGCAAAGATTCGTCCCCATCCTGTCTATGGCTGATGCTGAGACCCTGATCCATGCATTTATCTCTTCTAGATTGGACTACTGGAATGTTCTATTTTCTGGTTTACCGCAGTCTAGCATTAGGGGTCTCCAACTGGTTCAAAATGCTGCAGCCAGACTTTTGACATGAAGCAGAAAGTTCGACCACATTACACCCATTTTGGCGTCTCTTCACTGGCTTCCTGTCCCAGTGAGATCAGATTTTAAGGTTCTGCTACTAACCTATAAAATTATTCATGGACTGGCACCCTCCTACCTAGCTGACCTAATTAAACCTTACGTACCGGCCCGGGCTTTACATTCTCAGGGTGCCGGACTACTTTGTGTCCCTAAGGCGAGTAAGAAGTCTGCGGGTCACAGAGCTTTCTCTTATCGTGCCCCTGTTCTGTGGAATGATCTCTCTGCGTCAATTAAACAGTCAGATTCTGTGGAGATTTTCAAGTCCAGACTTAAGACGCACTTATTTTCCCTTTCATATGGCTAGCATACTGGTACAGTTTTGTTTTGTGCTCCTCTGAAAAAGAGAGCTTTAAATCAGAAGTGCCTGACTCCGTGGTATAACTCACAAACCCGCAGCTTAAAGCAGATAACCCGTAAGTTGGAGAGGAAATGGCGTCTCACTAATTTAGAAGATCTTCACTTAGCCTGAAAAAAGAGTCTGTTGCTCTATAAAAAAAAAGCCCTCCGTAAAGCTAGGACATCTTACTACTCATCACTAATTGAAGAAAATAAGAACAACCCCAGGTTTCTTTTCAGCACTGTAGCCAGGCTGACAAAGAGTCAGAGCTCTATTGAGCCGAGTATTCCTTTAACTTTAACTAGTAATGACTTCATGACTTTCTTTGCTAATAAAATTTTAACTATTAGAGAAAAAATTACTCATAACCATCCCAAAGACATATCGTTATCTTTGGCTGCTTTCAGTGATGCCGGTATTTGGTTAGACTCTTTCTCTCAGATTGTTCTGTCTGAGTTATTTTCATTAGTTATTTCATCCAAACCATCAACATGTCTATTAGACCCCATTCCTACCAGGCTGCTCAAGGAAGCCCTACCATTATTTAATGCTTCGATCTTAAATATGATCAATCTATCTTTATTAGTTGGCTATGTACCACAGGTTTTTAAGGTGGCAGTAATTAAACCATTACTTAAAAAGCCATCACTTGACCCAGCTATCTTAGCTAATTATAGGCCAATCTCCAACCTTCCTTTTCTCTCATAAATTCTTGAAAGGGTAGTTGTTAAACAGCTAACTGATCATCTGCAGAGGAATGGTCTATTCAAAGAGTTTCAGTCAGGTTTTAGAATTCATCATAGTACAGAAACAGCATTAGTGAAGGTTACAAATGATCTTCTTATGGCCTCGGACAGTGGATTCATCTCTGTGCTTGTTCTGTTAGACCTCAGTGCTGCTTTTGATACTATTGACCATAAAATTTTATTACAGAGATTAGAGCATGCCATAGGTATTAAAGGCACTGCGCTGCGGTGGTTTGAATCATATTTATCTAATAGATTACAATTTGTTCATGTAAATGGGGAATCTTCTTCACAGACTAAGGTTAATTATGGAGTTCCACAAGGTTCTGTGCTAGGACCAATTTTATTCACTTTATACATGCTTCCCTTAGGCAGTATTATTAGACGGCATTGCTTAAATTTTCATTGTTACGCATATGATACCCAGCTTTATCTATCCATGAAGCCAGAGGACACACACCAATTAGCTAAACTGCAGGATTGTCTTACAGACATAAGGACATGGATGACCTCTAATTTCCTGCTTTTAAACTCAGATAAAACTGAAGTTATTGTACTTGGCCCCACAAATCTTAGAAACATGGTGTCTAACCAGATCCTTACTCTGGATGGCATTACCCTGACCTCTAGTAATACTGTGAGAAATCTTGGAGTCATTTTTGATCAGGATATGTCATTCAAAGCGCATATTAAACAAATATGTAAGACTGCTTTTTTGCATTTACGCAATATCTCTAAAATCAGAAAGGTCTTGTCTCAGAGTGATGCTGAAAAACTAATTCATGCATTTATTTCCTCTAGGCTGGACTATTGTAATTCATTATTATCAGGTTGTCCTAAAAGTTCCCTGAAAAGCCTTCAGTTAATTCAAAATGCTGCAGCTAGAGTACTGACGGGGACTAGAAGGAGAGAGCATATCTCCTCCTGTCCTGTGCACCAATAGCATTTCTTGTATATTCGTCCGTGAATTGTTCTGTGAATTGTTCTGTAATTTATGTTTTGTAGCATGGCCCAAGCAGAGGGTCACCCCTTTGAGTCTGGTCTGCTTGAGGTTTCTGCTTGAGGTTTGAGGTTTCTTCCTCAGAGGGAGTTTTTCCTTACCACTGTTGCTCTGAGGTTTGGTAAGGTTAGACCTTACCTGTGTGAAGCTCTTTGAGGCAACTCTGTTGTGATTTGGCGCTATATAAGTGAAAATAAATTGAAATTGAAATTGAAAAGCCTGGCATAGCATGTTTCAAGTACACACATATATGTCAGAAGGTGGGGTGGACATACCATATTCTGTCGCCCCTAGTTGAAAAGGTGGGGGGGACATGTCCCTCCTATCCCCCACCAAATTGCGCCCATGCTGGTTTGGTGCTGCTGTTTAAAAGTGCAAAAAGTGTCCAAAGGCACAACCAAAGCACTCATTATTTACAGACTGACTCAGTGATGTCAGATCAACTAATCATGCTGGCAGGATATCAGGCATGGTCTTTCGACCCCTTCTCACCAGAGTACTCAGTCTTCTGAGTGGTACACTTTGCTACAATAACCTGATTTCCTCTTTGCAGTATTTGAACTGTTGTTTGTGTTTTAATTATTTATTTGCACCTGTCTCCAGATTCTCTGTCACCGCTGCAGTTCCGCTGAAGCCCACCTGGAGGTGTCATCTCTCTAAGCGCACCCTGACTGGCTCCCAGTGCTTCTGCAACATCCCTGGTTCCGTTGCAATAAACACATTTGTCTTTCATTCATAATCTGCCTCATTGCATTTGAGTCCATCTCTTCCTGGGTTCCTGACCAGAATACTCCGACCAACATGGACTCAGTGGGGTTGGACCCAGTTTTCAAGGCTCTCGCTTCTCAGGGATCACTTTTAGGACAACATGACTAAGAAATCTGTCCTCTTTGTGACAGTAAACTGACCGTGGCAGCTTATGTAACCCAACTCTGCAGCTAGCTATTAACTTTAGCCACTCAGCTCAGTTAACCCTGGTAACTTGGTAACCTCCATCACAATCAGTGGCACCTCAGCCCACTTCACCACAAACGAATCATTCCTTCATCAGCAACCCATGACATGAGGCGAGGTCTTAGCCTGGATTACTGTACTTTTGAGAAACATTCTCTGTTACTCATGTCCTCTTCTCATTTCAGAATTCAGAAATGTTTTAGATCACCTGGTGCAGGAGCAGTCAGCCACAAAAAGATTATTTCCTAATTGCGGCTGACTCACATCAAAGTATAAGTCGCTTTGGTCCAAAAATGCCTCTTTAAAAAAGAGTATAAGTCGCATTTATTACTTCATGCAAGAAGAAGAAAAATGCATTAAATCAATGTATTACTCATTTACAAGGCACATGGTGTAAAAGAGCACAGCTAACAAGCTAATTAATCTCACGATAACAACACAAAATGTGAATAAACTATTCAGCCACTGAACAGATGATTATATGTGAGGTGAATTTACAGTTTAATTTATATTCCTTTTTAGTACAATTATAAAATAAACTCACCAACTTAATTTCCTTCTTCTTGTTTAACTTCACTTAAAGCAGATAACCCGTAAGTTGGAGAGGAAATGGCGTCTCACTAATTTAGAAGATCTTCACTTAGCCTGGAAAAAGAGTCTGTTGCTCTATAAAAAAAAGCCCTCCGTAAAGCTAGGACATCTTACTACTCATCACTAATTGAAGAAAATAAGAACAACCCCAGGTTTCTTTTCGGCACTGTAGCCAGGCTGACAAAGAGCCAGAGCTCTATTGAGCTGAGTATTCCTTTAACTTTAACTAGTAATGATTTCATGACTTTCTTTGGTAATAAAATTTTAACTATTAGAGAAAAAATTACTCATAACCATCCCAAAGACATATCGTTCTCTTTGGCTGCTTTCAGTGATGCCGGTATTTGGTTAGACTCTTTCTCTCGGATTGTTCTGTCTGAGTTATTTTCATTAGTTACTTCCTCCAAACCATCAACATGTCTATTAGACCCCATTCCTACCAGGCTGCTCAAGGAAGCCCTACCATTAATTAATGCTTCGAGCTTAAATATGATCAATCTATCTTTATTAGTTGGCTATGTACCACAGGCTTTTAAGGTGGCAGTAATTAAACCATTACTTAAAAAGCCATCACTTGACCCAGCTATCTTAGCTAATTATAGGCCAATCTCCAACCTTCCTTTTCTCTCAAAAATTCTTGAAAGGGTAGTTGTAAAACAGCTAACTGATCATCTGGAGAGGAATGGTCTATTTGAAGAGTTTCAGTCAGGTTTTAGAATTCATCATAATACAGAAACAGCATATTTCACCCATATTGGCCTCTCTTCATTGGCTTCCTGTTAATTCTAGAATAGAATTTAAAATTCTTCTTCTTACTTATAAGGTTTTGAATAATCAGGTCCCATCTTATCTTAGGGACCTCATAGTACCATATCACCCCAATAGAGGGCTTCGCTCTCAGACTGCAGGCTTACTTGTAGTTCCTAGGGTTTGTAAGAGTAGAATGGGAGGCAGAGCCTTCAGCTTTCAGGCTCCTCTCCTCTGGGACCAGCTGTCATGTCTATCTCGGCTTTCAATGCTTACCAGTCCAGTAAGTATCAGTGAAATTGTGGAGAGCTGGGCGTCGTCACAGCTCGGAGCGTGGCGCACCGAGCGTCCTTAAAGGGGTCCTTAAAGCTGTAGTAACAGACCTTATTCTCTGTGAAGCCCATAAAATTTTCACCGAAAGCCAGATAAATTTTTTGAATGGTTTCCAGGTGCCAGTCTCTAACAGCTTCTGAAAAAATTCTGATGGAAAAAAAGTCCTTTTCATTCCGCCATTTCCAGACAATGAAAATCTGACGAGGGGGTGGGACTACTCCTTCCCAAGGCGTGCTCACAGGCAAATGACGTCACCGACAGGCGTGGAAAAACTCACGCATGCGCACGAGGGTTCAAGCATGTCTGACGTAAAAACATATGAATGAAATCCATATAGTTTTTGAAAAAAAATAAAAAGGACCGTTACTTTATTGACAGACCTCGTAGTATTAATATACAGTTTTGTTTATTGTTTTTTTAAATGTATGTTGTGTGTTACATGTATGTATGTTGCACTGAGGAGAGGGCCGTGCCCCAATTTCGTTGTGCTGGTGTACACTGTATAACTGTGCAATGACAATAAAGACTTTGAACTTGAACTTGTATCATTATGGGGTTAAAAGGACAAGTTTTCCTTTGCCTGCAGAGGATAGAGCGGTTTCTTCTTAAAGCAGCTCTTCTCTGTTTTGCAGAAGGTAGAACTACACACCAGCTACGAAACATTTAACAGGTAGGTGCCCAACTGATTTTAAATTTTCAAAGTTCAAAGTTCAAAGTTCTTTATTAATCGTCTCCTTTCTGAGAAATTTAGTTTGGTGCATGAGGGGGCTCACCTGCACAGACAATAAAAACAGGACCAGCCTTTACTCAATAAAAGCCACAAAAATAAATATCACCATCAATAAAATAACATAAATAACCAAAAATAACCTTTAAAAAATCACTATAATCAGCCCACTATATACTATTAAAACCACACAGCCATTTACCACTCGCCATACAACTGAAAAATGTGCAAAACTTGTCCTAAGACATACGTACAATTTAAGCTTGTTCATTAATAAGCTTAATAGACAACTTAATAACTTACTTAATACTAAATACTTTTATAAATGTTTGTAGCTGTTCTGCTTTATTTACCATGTTATCGGTCTAAAAATTATCGGACAAAAATTTCTCATAAGATAATTAGTCTGATAATGGTTTTTAAAGTTATCTAAAAAGATAATCCGATAATGAAAACATTATCTTCTATAATTATCGGTTATCAGATTATCAGAACTGTGCCCACCACTGCGGACATGAATGAGCAAAGCTCATCTCACCGTGTCATTTAGGTCCTTCAGACTTTATTTTGAGTAAATGCTTCAGGGGAGCATTAGGCATGGAAAAAAAACCTTTCAGCTTCTGCGGGGGGGGGGGGGACCCTCCACCTTTTTAAGCATTTTCCTTTAATTGCCTCTTACATGCCTGGAAAAGCTCCTTGCCATCTAACCATGTCCTTTAGGGCCTTCAGACTTTTCAGTAAAATGGTGCTTGGGAGCATGAGCATGACTAAAACCTTTCAGCTTCTGGGGGAGGTCTGCTCCCCATAACCCCCACCTTTTTAAGCATTTTTCTTTTTTTGCTTTTCAGCTGACTCCCCTAATTACAGCTCTCTTAACCCCCTGCCACTTTAAGCATTTTTTAATGTACATGTAAATTAATATTCAACGTTTTCAGTGAGTTGACAGTAGGGCTGTACAATATGGCCAAATTACGTATTTCAAATTGTCAAATTAATGTCACTCATACGAGGTCTGTTAGAAAAGTATCGGACCTTTTTATTTTTTGCAAAAACCTGATGGATTTGAATCACGTGTGCTTGCGTGAGCCAACCTTGAACCTTCGTACGCATGCGTGAATTTTTTCCCGCCTGTCGATTGCGTCAGTTGCTGGCAAGCAGCGTTTGAGTGAGGACGTGTGGAGCGCGCTGGGTGGATTTTTATTGCAAGGAAAATGATGGAACGACAGGAGCAGCGCTACTGCATCAAATTTTGCAAGAAACTGGGCGAAAGCCAGGTGGAAACCATTCAGAAGATTCAGACAGCTTTCGGAGATGATGCAATGAGCATCACACAGATTAAGGAGCGGAACAACCAGTTTAAAGATAGCCGCACAACGTTGGAGAGCGAGCCGCGCTCTGGTCGGCCATCAACATGCCGAAATGACGAGATTATTTCCAAAGTGAACGCCGTGGTGATGCGGGACTGTCGTGTGACTGTCCGAGAAATTGTGGAAGAGGTGGACATCAGCACTTTTTCGGCACATTCCATTGTGACAGAAGATTTGGGCATGAAAAGAGTTGCGGCGAAATTTGTGCCGAAGTTGCTGACAGCGGAGCAAAAGCAACTTCGTGTTGAAGTCTCACAGGACATGCTGGACTTCACAAAGAGTGAATCTGACTTCATGGACACCATAATCACTGGTGATGAGTCCTGGTTGTACGGGTACGACCCGGAAACCAAATTCCAGTCGTCACAGTGGAAGCATTCCACGTCACCAAGACCAAAGAAGGCCCACCAAGTGCGCAGCAACGTCAAGGTGATGCTGACTGTTTTCTTTGACTCCCGCGGTGTGGTACACCACAAGCACGCACCACAGGGTCAAACAATCACCAACTAGTACTACAGGGATGTCCTCCGTCGCCTACGTAATGCTGTGCGGCGCAAGAGACCGGAGTTGTGGGCCACAGGAAATTACATACATCACGACAATGCTCCAGCACATTCCTTGCACTTAATTCAGACTTTTTTGATGAAAAACCAGTCTCCAGTGGTTCAACAGGCTCCTTACTCTCCTGATATGGCCTCTTGCAACTTCTGGCTGTTCCCCAAACTCAAGATGCCATTGAAAGGAGCAAGATTTGAGACAAGAGAGGACATTATGGCTCCAAAGACAGCGAAGCTGAACTCCATTTCAAAAGAGGCTTTTTTGGAATGCTTCCAACAGTGGCGGCACTGCTGGGAGAAGTGTGTGGAGTCCCAAGGAGACTACTTTGAGGGTGATTAGGTTTCCAACGCTCCAGGTATGCCAGTTTGCCAAAGGTCCAATACTTTTCTAACAGACCTCGTATACATGCTGTCCATATTCTTGAGCTGCTTAGGTGGGTAGGGAGAGTTCTCATGAGATAAAAAAGCTTTTCAACCTACAACCCCAATTCCAATGAACTTGGGATGCTGTGTAAAATGCAGTGGTGGGCACAGTTCCAATAATCTGATAATTATCGAAAATAATGTTTTCATTATCGGATTGTCTTTTCAGAAAAATTTGAAAACCATTATCGGACTAATTATCTTCCGATAAATTTTTGTTTGATAATTCTTAGACAGTTAACGTGGTAAACAAAGCTGAATAGCTACAAACTCTTATAAAATTTTAAATCACTTGAGCACCTACTTGTAATGTTTTGTATCAGATGTGTAGTTGTACCCTCTGCAAACAGAGGAGAGCTACTTCAAGAAGAAACCGTGCTATCCTCTGCAAACAAAGAAAAACTGGTCACAAAAAACTCATTTCTTTTAACCCCATACTGATATGACAGCAATATCACCCAAGTCATCCAGAGGCATACATTTTTAAGTTATGGTTCAACTTTTAACTAAACTAATTTCGGACAAGTTATTTAAATTAATGTCATGTCTGAAGTTTTATAAAGTGAAAATATCAGATATATGTTTTAGTTTTAAAGTAATGTGCTAATTTTAAGGTTTTAGTGTGGATATATGCTGTGCCCAGCAGTGCATTATGGGGAGGATAGGGTAATCTCAGTACGTTCATGACATGAGAAATGCATTTGAGACACTCTGATCAGGCTCTACGGACAACAGCATTAAACTCTAGTGTCTAAAACCCTCGTGAATATA
Source organism: Thalassophryne amazonica (assembly GCF_902500255.1). Taxonomy (NCBI): domain Eukaryota; kingdom Metazoa; phylum Chordata; class Actinopteri; order Batrachoidiformes; family Batrachoididae; genus Thalassophryne; species Thalassophryne amazonica. The sequence continues at coordinate 4,126,614 of NC_047110.1, forward strand.
TTCTCTGGGTTTATAGACGTTATTGTATTTGCGTTTGTTAAATTCCATGCATCTTAAATGTAGCAAACACGGATTATCTGGAATTTTGTTTTGGCAAGTTTTCAAGGCCTCTACTGCCATCTACTGGCCAGTATTGTTCATGGCAGTATTCGCCCTAAGTACTAAGCATCTGGGCACCAGTAGATGGCAGTGTTCTATTTATTTTGACCCTGGTTATATCAGATGGTTGTCAAATCAACTTTTTGGCTTTGCAAATGGCTTTTTTTTTTTTTTTTTTACAAATTAAGTTTAAAAACAAAACAAAACAACAACAACAAAAAACATTACAAGACAGCTCTGCAGTGTTTGCACATGCACAGTGTGAGCGGTTGGACGCTTGTACCCCCTCAGCAGCAGGATACCCTCATGACGGCTGACCAGAATAATATCAAACAGGTTTGATTTTCATTCAGGAGGTGGTCGTGAGATGTTGAACACAGCTTGTTACTCCATGTACACTACACAATGCAGGACGCATGAAACTCGGTCCAAAACATTCTTGCACGAATGAAGAATCATCTAAAAAAGGGCCAAAACTCGCACAGTGTAAAGCCAACATTTATGTGTCAAGACAATATTGAGTGCACATTTTACAACATCATAAAACATGCGCACGGCACGGCACTAATAAAACGTGTGCACATTCTCTCCACATGCAAAATATTTTGCGATGACACTCCCAGGGCTCCGTAAAAATGCCTGTTTTTACAAATAAAAAATGGAATATTTTACAAAAGCACATTTATCTGTAAACACCAACACACGACAAACGTCACATTAACGTGTTGGTTTACATAATGAATGACTGAACCAATCAGTGTTTAGCAGAGGCACTTTTACCCAGAATCCTTTGCGATCTGTCTGTGTTTGTTACAAAACCTCAGAATTAGTGCATTATTCAACATTAAAAGATATATGTTATATTTTAACTTTGTACAAATGACAGAATTGACATTAATGGAGTTATTCTATCAGTATTCACACAAAACCATAAGTCAGCATGCCTTTATTTTTCAAGACCTCCGCCTGACCAGAATGTTGTGATTGGAGTTCTCAGGGTGCGTCTGTGCTGTAGCTGTGTAGCTTCCAGCAGAGGCAGCACATTCAAACATAGAAATGCTGGCTCATTGTTTGGGTCTTTTGTCGCTTTTGATGCTTCCAGAAGCGATTGTGGTGTTAAAACTCAAATTCAGCTTGCTAGTAGTTGCAAATGTACCAGAGACAATACTGGAATTTATCGGTTATCTGTAACTTCCGACACATTTTTGGGTGGTTTATCTTTATCAAAGATAACTTTTCAGTTATCTGATTATCTGTTATTGAAGTTAATTTTTTGGTTATCTGTGCCCACCACTACAGATATGGATACAGATAATTTAGATGGTTAAACACAGATACAGATAGTGGTGTACTCGCTCATCCCTACTGAGTATCTGTTTTGTTTCTCCTGCTGTCTACGATTTGTTTTGGATGTGTTCCTTGCTCCTTGCAAGGAACAGGAAGTTGCAGTCTCACAAATTAAAGCAGGACACAAGGGGGCAGCAAAGAGCTGAAACTGTGGATCTGAAAAGCTTCTGGAGCCCACCCAAACCTTCATCGCAGTTTTGAACAACAATAAGATGAAGATAAAGTACATATTTTCTATTAAAGTGTGACACATAAATGAAGAACAATGCATATTTTAAAACCTATGGCTTTGTTTTATTATTTCTGAATACATGTTTAGGGGAGGTGATGGTCTAGTGGTTAAAGGTTGGGCTTGAGACTCCTCTGTTCAAATCCCAGCCCAGAGGTTGTCATTCTTGACCTGTGTATCAATTTGCATGATGATATGACAAAATTAAAGCCATCAATAGGAAGAAGTTAATTTCATGGTGACGGATCGATATTCGGCACGCCACCACACGGATGCCATTACTGGTAGCTTCACGGCGATCATCATGTATGTTCACCAACTTGTTCTGGATGTTTTAGAAGTGGAATGAAGTTGATGAGGTTAACTATGTGACATCAGTACCTGTTAAAGTATAAATAAGATATTTCCTGTTACCACCAGGGGTGGCGCCATGAGTTAGATGGGAAGTTAATATATGGTAATGTTCAGGTGATGTTCCCCCAATGGGGAGGGTCTTTTGAAAATGTGTAGGAGGCGCCATTTCACTGCAAGCATGTTTGCGACCCCCAAAATATCAAATTTCGGATCTGGCCAAACTGAAAATTTGTAGGGGGTGCCATTTCACCATTTCACTGCTAGCATGTGTGTGACCCTCAAAATATCGAATTTCGGATCTGGCCAAACTGAAAATTTGTAGGGGGTGCCATTTCACCATTTCACTGCTAGCATGTGCATGACCCTCAAAATATCGAATTTCGGATCCGGCCAAACTGAAAATTTGTATGGGGTGCCATTTCACCATTTCACTGCAAGCATGTTTGCGACCCCCAAAATATCAAATTTCAGATCTGGCCAAACTGAAAATTTGTATGGGGTGCCATTTCACCATTTCACTGCTAGCATGTGCGTGACCCTCAAAATATCGAATTTCGGATCTGGCCAAATGACTTTGCAAAGTTTGGTGAGTTTTGATCATGGGAAAGGGGTGAACTTGGGGTTTGAAAAGTATAAACAATAATAATAATAAACAGCACGATTACAAGAGGGTCTTCATAGGACGACTTCGTTGTCAGGCCCTAAATAATGCCAAACGCAATCTGAGATTTCTGACATCCACCAATACGAATCCAGGCTTCCATGGCTGAATATCTATCTGTGGTGCAAATTTGGTAAAAATCTGTGAATTAGTTTTTTTTTTTTTTTTTTTTTATACATAATCCTTGAAAGCCTATATGATGTCAAATCTTGATCTGGGTCCAGATCACCCCCAAAGTTTATTTATCTGTGGTGAAAAGTTCATTAAAATCTGTGGAGTAGTTTTGACAGACAAATAAATAAACGCAGATTAATTTTATTACATCCTTGGAAGACATAACAATAAATGGACTGCATTTATTTACATATCGCGCTTTTCCATCTGCATTAGATGCTCAAAGTGCTTTACAATAATGCTTCACATTCACCTCGATGCCAGGCTGCTGCCATACAAGGTGCTCACTACACACGGAGCAACAAGGGATTAAGGACCTAACCCGTTGGCCATTAGTGATTTTCCGGTCAGGCTGGGGTTTGAACCAAGGATCCTCTGGTCTCAAGCCCAACGCTTAACCACTAGATCATCACCTCCCTCAATAATAATAATAATAATAATAATACTGCTTCACTCACTGGTCCAGCGATTAAAGCATTGGGCTCATAACCACCAGAGGACCTTTGGTTCAAATCCCTGTCAGACTGGAAAATCACAAAAGGCTGTCGTTAACTCTCAGGTTGCACGCGGTGCCCAGCTGACCACCTTCTGTGGCAGCACCCTGACATCAGTGTGCACGTGAGGCTTCAATGTCATGACGTTTCACCATCTGAAACTGAGCTGTTGCTTCTGCTGGCCACGCCCCTCATCCACAACAAGGTGTTTCAGGGTTAAACCCCTTCACATGGACCAGCTCTGCCTCAGTGGAGGTTAAGCAGGGATTTAATCAATCATCTATTGTCTGTTAATGGTTGCGTGGCACACTTCAAAAGCCGTCAGCCGAGCATTAACGAGTTGTCCTTCAGTAAGCACAAGTCGAAGCAAAGCTGTTTGTTTCTCAACATGTTCCACTGGAAAAAAAAGACATACGTGACCCCACTTCATGTGTCAGTTAAACACACATAACGAGTCTTTATTCCACAAAAGTGAGTCATGTAACACACATGCTGTTTTACTCACTCACTATTTATGCTTAAACTTGATAAGAAACTGTTATACGGAAATATCACTGCCATTTGAACTGACTTCACACACACTTGTATTGTTCACATCAAAAGGCAAAGCTGTATTGAATGACCTATAAAACGTATTTACGTGTGTGTTTGTTTGTTTGTTTGTTTGTTTTTTAAAACTCAACCGTGAACTCTTATGATCTGAAAAGATTTCTAATTAAATCTGATTGGGAAATTCAACGCTAACCCACTATAAATCAGCATCACTGGCATTCTACATACTCTTTGGGGGTTTTCCTGACTGAGAATGTAAGGACATTGAGTTACCGAGTACAAGAACCTATGAATGTATAATTACATATCGGCTGCCAGCCATCTTGGATTTGGGCAACATGATGGCCCCTGTGAGCACTGGGCTTGCTCCCTAAGGGCTTGGTCTAACCATACATTAATGGAAATCATGGACAGATGAGGAAGGACAAGTCCACAGAGAGATGCATCAGTAATGGTAAGATAAAAACTGTTCACTGTGGTGCACTTTGTCTATGGAGGGTGTGAGGACGTTTTTTTGTGTGTGTTTTTGTACGTAGGCATGGATTGTGACACATTTTAATGATGTATTACCAGTCACAACATCTTTAAAGTCGAGACGTGAATACTGAATCCATCTAGTTGCCCACATGTGATGCTTCAATGTCGTAGAAACAGTAGGTTTCCTCCAACAGGATAATGTCTCTTGAAAATGACTGAGTGAGTGGTCCATTATTATTAATGAAAGACAGATTATGTCGTTATTTGAAATGTGAATCCCATGAGCCTAGACCAGGTCCAAGGTGTTTCTACTGCAGTGGTTTGATCACCGCAAAAATGTTTGCAATCCAAACACCTGAAAACACCTTAGCTATAGAACCTGAGGTCTGATGAACATAAATACTAAAATACCCCAAATGAAAATTCTATCTTTAAAAGTCACCAAGTCAAAGATAAACTCCTCACCTCAGATGACCTCCTCACCTCAAGCAGGAGGCTACGGTCCCTTCGGACCAGAACCTGCCGCCATAAGAACAGTTTTTTCCCCTCTGCTGTTAGCCTCATAAACAAGAACTTTTAGAACTCTAGATTGTTGCTATCACCATTTATTGATCTTAGCTCATACATTCGGTACACTTTGTAACATTGCTATAGTGTTAAGTTTTATTATATATTACTTGTTTTACTACTCTTTTTTTTATGTTAGCACCAAGTACCGCAGCAATTTCCTAATGTTGTGAACTTGTTCACTCATACGGCAATAAAACTATTCTGATTCTGATTCTGATTATCTTAAGGTTGGGAATAGGGGTCAGGAGGTCTGTACACAACAACAAAACAGCAAGACTGAAGTCCAGCATGAGGATACCAATGTCCCCCACCAACTTGTGAAGGGGCTGTAACTAAATGTTCAAAAGAGTCAAACCTCGCTCCCCCATGAACGATGAAACCAGGAATAAATGTGTTAGCAGTTCATGCTTCAGTCAGAGACAGAACCACATGTCACACAGAGGCCCATCATATATATTTTTTATTTTCATTTATATAGCACCAAATCACAACAAAGTTGCCTGGAGAGGGGAATGGGGACACGGGGGAGTGGAGGGGGGTGGGAGCATGCTTTCAGTCTCTGTCCATGTATGAGTGGCAAATGAGTCAGTTTCTGTCCATGTGTGCTGGAGTGGAAGAAGATAAGAAGAAAGCAACCGAATAGTTCACCAAGTCTGTAGAAATTCTTCTGGAGGGAAACAATGGGACATTTTGTCCTTCAGAGGCTGATAAGCCTGCCATGTTTATGGTTGAGCAGTGAAAAACACCTTTGCAGCTCACATGAACAACTGGATCCAATTTATGAGTATTCCCTCGTCTCTGACATCATCCTTTGCTAGGCGTGCATTTGCTTCAAGATGTTATCCAATTTGCCTCTGAGTTCAAGGGTTAACGCAGTCTGAAAATGTATCGCCTTGCCCAACTCATTAATCATGACGGAAAGGTGAGGGGTCGTGGTTCTGGTGGCAGCCGTCTTGCCAATTCTCCAGTACGTCAGGGCAGCACATAAACCAATAAGTACCAGCCCTCCCACAACAAAACCAAATATAAATAAATCCTTGATGTCCTCCACAGAGAATGGAACAAAGCATGCGACATGCCATGCCTCCCCGGCATCAAGAACATAGCCCGCAGGGTAGGTTCCATCTGGGCATGCAGGTTCCCCCGGCCCTGATTTCCTTGTTGAAAAAATGGTGTCAATAGCATTCAGAGACCAGCTGATCAATTCCATGGTTATCCAATATATTTTGAAGAATTCACAGTCTGGTGAAGTAGGGAACTTGCAGGTTGGAGCAGAGATAGAGGAGAGAGGAGGAGCTGTGACTGCCCTCACCGGAGTCCCAAACTGTATTGATGCTTGTATCACCATTTGAAGGATTGTTTCAGTTATCTGCTACACTAATAAGCCAACAGAACCAGCTGCTATCTGTTAGGTTAAACGTGTGTATATAAGGCAACCCAAATTAAAGGAGAAATGCTGCTTTTAGCAACCTGGACCTCATTTCTGGCATAAAATATGGTTGTTTACTCACCAATATAAGTTTGGTGAGATTAGAAGTCCATAGATCAAACGATGTGTTCAGTTCAAATGTGAACAAACATTTTTCTTTTTCTACTAAGGTGGATTAGAACTTTTTGTGGTACACAGCACCAACTACTGGACAGGAGGAACCTAGCAGTCAATGTGACTCACTGATTTGAAAATGCAGGTCTTTCAACCAGACGTGTGGTGCTGTGACATGTCAATCATCTGTGTCCAATCAGATTTCAAGGGAGTTCAGTGAAACCCCGACCTCCGCTCTAGCTCCACCCATGCCAGGAAGTGTTCAACATTGGACATTACCTATTTCACTGTGTTTCATATTTGCCATTTGGTATGTTTATGTATTTTGGGTCAAGGATGAACGCTGCCAAAACAGAACATTAATATGACAAATATTTTTGGAGAAGCTATGGATATGAGCCAGCGTTGCTAACTACATTCTGGACTCATACGCTATTCCAGCAGGGGGTGGTAAATCATCTTTATATTAAAAGTATGAGTGCGTGCGTGAGTGATTTTATTTAGTAAGTTCAATGTAAGTACATAATATAATTGTAAATATGATAAAAATACATGGATGACACAATAAAGTGAAAACACTTATTTACATATTCTTCGAACTTCCTTCCGACAGACTGTGTGCTGAATGACGGTCTTCTAACCACTACAAGGTTGTATTTGTTTCTTCTATTTCTGTTTAACACTTTTTTTAGTTTTTAAGTGCATTTACTGGGAATTTTATTGAACTAAATTTCTCCTGTTGTGAATCTTGGTTAGTTAGTGGTTAGTGTTGCATTAGTGGTTAGCTCGTACTAGCATGTGCTAGCATGACTACATGCTTTTTTTGCACATAGTACACTACTTCATACTTTTCATTAACCGTTTGGGGTCGACGCCGTCGTCGCTGCACGACTGCTCACGGGGATGAGGAAACGAGAGCAGATCACCCCTGTGTTAGCCTCGCTCCATTGGCTCCCAGTCACATTTAGGATTGATTTTAAGATCCTGTTGCTTGTGTTCAAGTGTTTAAATGGTTTGGCTCCCAAATACCTCTCTGAGCTTTTGACTCCTTATGTTCTGGTCAGATCAGTGAGGTCAGAAAGCCAGCTTTTATTAAATGTGCCCAGATCTCAATTAAAAACTCGAGGTGATCGGGCTTTTTCGGTGGCTGCGCCTAAACTCTGGAACAGTTTGCCTTTGCATATCAGAGCTGCTCCATCTCTAGAGTCTTTTAAATCTGTTCTTAAGATTCATTTTTATGCTTTGGCTTTTAATACAATTTAAGCTGTGTGTCTGGTTTTATGTGTTTTCATATATTTTGGAATTTTAATGCTTTGTTTTGGTGGTATGGTTTTTTTGATATTGTTTTTACTGTGAAACACTTTGGGCAGCTGCTGTTGTTGTAAATGTGCTATATAAATAAAATTGACATTGACACTGACATTGACGTGCGCAATGTGAGTGTCTAATCGTAATTGGTTCACCATCATATGGTTTTACAAAATCCAATCGTAGGGCAGATTTACTTCATGTGAAAAGCCAAAGATCGTTTTCAGGAGTGATGTGTTACTAGTTGGCCCATTTGAATAGCCCCCTGGGTGCTCCAATGAGTACGTACTATTAGTACATACTCAGTGCGCATTGTGCCATTACGCACAGTGGTCAGTGAAAGCAGGAGCAGACGGAGAGCCTCTGATGACAATCTCATGTGCTCAAACAAACAGTGTGTAACTATCAGGATTGCTCCACTAGTTTGCATGTGAATGTTACTGGATAACTCTGTTGCTTTCTCTGCGTAAAGCACTGTTTACCACATCAATGGACAACAAAACGCATAGACCATTTTGTATATATTGTTCAAAATGTGCATTTGTGTTTATTGTTTGAACCATTTTGTTGTACAGTCTTTCACACAAGACCTCAAATTACCTTTATAAAGTGTCAAAATAGTTGTTTATTATAGTTTGCTCTGTGTTTTGAATAAATGTGTGTGGAAAATTATTTTTCGCTTTATTTTTTCTTTGCCTATTTTTGATTGTAAACCTTTATTACACTTATAAAACACAACACAAACATATATATTCTGAAAGCACAGGTTGTCCTGAAAAAAAAGAGACATAAAACTTGATTTTGGGATGCAGGGAGAGCTGTTAACAGCAATAATAAAACATTTATGCCAGGCGAGTGAACTGTCCAAAAAATGCCCTCGGACCCCAGAGGGTTAATTGTGCACAATGTTGGCAGATAGGATGGCTCTCTTAGAGAGCCTCAGCCGTAAGTTAGAGCAGCTTCTTAGTGGAGTGGAGTTAGATGTCACGGGCACTTCAGATATGGTTAGTGTTGGGCCAACTAGTGTGCCCATCAGCATTAGCTTAGAAATGCCTGCAGCAGACAACAGCTTTCAGACGGGTGTAAGGCGGAGGAAGTCACACAGGGCTCAGTGCCTGGTTGTGGTACCTGGATCACAATCACCACTGCGAACCGTGAACCAGTTTTCTGCTTTGGATGTGCCTGTTGTTAGGCCTTTGACCCCACGGGAGACTTCCACCCCTACCTCCAGGCTGAAACACCAGGCGTTAGTGACAGAGGACTCTATCAACTGCAAGGTACAGCCTTGGCTGATGTCAAATGGATTCCTGGGGACAGAGCACACAACACTGCCTCTCATCTTATGGTGCTGACACTGCAGAAGGGTAGACAAACAACATGACACGAGATACTGCCACATAGTTATTCACGTTGTCACCAATGATGTTAGAATGAAGCACTCTGAGGTCACAAAAATAGACATAAAGAGGGCTTGTGACCTCACCAGAAAGATATGTTGGCATCAATTAATAGTCTCTGTTCCCCTTCCACTGCCGGGTTAATGATGAGGCGTTTAACAGGCTGACGTTGTTAAATAGGTGACTGGTGCAATTGTCAGCAAGGCTTTAATTTCATTGATAACTGGGTTAGGGTTAGGATTAGGGTTATATATGCTACTCTGGAACCACCCCTAAATCCAAACAGTCTAATTGTCAACTCCACTGTGGTCCTTAGTCTGAGTCTCATTAACATAAGGTCACTGTCCTCAAAATCACTGTTGATTAATGATCTAATTATGGATCATCACTTAGATGTGATTGGGTTATGTGAAACCTGGCTTAAACCACAGCTGTCCTGCCCTTAAATGAGGCCTGCCCACCAACATACACATTTAGTCACTTCCTCATGATGTGAAGCAAGGCGGGGGTGTTGCTGTAATTTATAAATCTAGGTTTATAAATATATATAGTTCATAAATATAGTTCGTTTGAACATCTGATTCTCCATTTTGCCCATGACACTACGTATAGCCAAGGTCAGAAGAATAAAAATCAACCTTATTACTTTATCACTGTATATAGGCCTCCTGGCCCATACTCTGAATTGTTAGATGAATTTGGTGAGTTTATCTCTAACTTATCAACTATTGCAGATAACATTCTGATTATTGGTGACTTTAACATTCATATAAATAAGCCTTCTGATCCCCTCTGCAAATCATTTATGGAAATTGTGGATATATTAGGATTTCAGCAATGCATTCAAGATTCAACGCACATTAGTGGAAATACCCTGAATTTGGTTCTCACACGTGGTATTGCTCTCATGAATATTGACATCATGCCTCTTACATCAGTGGTCTCTGGTCACTCACTTATTAAGTTTACAGTTTCTCTGCCGTGTTTAGTGGAACAACAACCTTATTTATTATTGCGGTGACACATCAACTCATCAACTACGATTGAACTCGGAGCTAGACTGTCTGATATCTTAGCATCACTTTTGGAAAATGACCATTCAGTAGACAGTCTTATGGAAAAACACTAAAAACACTCAAAACTACACTCGACATTGGTTCAGTGATTACTTGCGTGACCTCAAGTATAAGGCTAGAGGTCTAGAATGAAAATGGAGTTGTTCAAAACCAGACGTATTCCACCTCACGTAGCATGATAATATTCTAGACTATAAGCATGCACTACTAACTACAAAGCAGACCTATTACTGTGATTTGATCAACAAAAACAAGCATAACTCAAAGTTCTTGTTCGACACGGTGGCAACACTTTTGCATGCACAACCACCTGTAGTTCGCTCTTTTTTTACAGCACAAGATTTTCTGGATTACTTTGAGAAGAAAATTGAAGACATTAGGTTAAACATATCCCAGCATGTCTTAATCCAGCCACTACACCCTGCTATTGAGGTGGGCGCCACTACTGAGGTATTACCTAGATTTACAGAATTTGAGAGTATCTCACTAGGCATGCTGACAAAACTCGTAATGTCAACAAAAAGCACAACCTGCTTATTTGATCTTATACAAACAAAACAATTTAAAGACCTGTGGTCCACTCTTGGACCGACTGTGCTGGAAATTATTTATCTCTCCTTAACTTCTGGATCTGTTCCTAATGTTCCTATGGTGTCTAACCAGATCCTTACTGTGGATGGCATTACCCTGACCTCTAGTAATACTGTGAGAAATCTTGGAGTCATTTTTGATCAGGATATGTCATTCAAAGCGCATATTAAACAAATATGTAGGACTGCTTTTTTGCATTTACGCAATATCTCTAAAATCAGAAAGGTCTTGTCTCAGAGTGATGCTGAAAAACTAATTCATGCATTTATTTCCTCTAGGCTGGACTATTGTAATTCATTATTATCAGGTTGTCCTAAAAGTTCCCTAAAAAGCCTTCAGTTAATTCAAAATGCTGCAGCTAGAGTACTGACGGGGACTAGAAGGAGAGAGCATATCTCACCCATATTGGCCTCTCTTCATTGGCTTCCTGTTAATTCTAGAATAGAATTTAAAATTCTTCTTCTTACTTATAAGGTTTTGAATAATCAGGTCCCATCTTATCTTAGGGACCTCGTAGTACCATATCACCCCAATAGAGCGCTTCGCTCTCAGACTGCAGGCTTACTTGTAGTTCCTAGGGTTTGTAAGAGTAGAATGGGAGGCAGAGCCTTCAGCTTTCAGGCTCCTCTCCTGTGGAACCAGCTCCCAATTCAGATCAGGGAGACAGACACCCTCTCTACTTTTAAGATTAGGCTTAAAACTTTCCTTTTTGCTAAAGCTTATAGTTAGGGCTGGATCAGGTGACCCTGAACCATCCCTTAGTTATGCTGCTATAGACGTAGACTGCTGGGGGGTTCCCATGATGCACTGTTTCTTTCTCTTTTTGCTCTGTATGCACCACTCTGCATTTAATCATTAGTGATTGATCTCTGCTCCCCTCCACAGCATGTCTTTTTCCTGGTTCTCTCCCTCAGCCCCAACCAGTCCCAGCAGAAGACTGCCCCTCCCTGAGCCTGCTTCTGCTGGGAGTTTTTCCTTCCCACTGTAGCCAAGTGCTTGCTCACAGGGGGTCGTTTTGACCGTTAGGGTTTTACATAATTATTGTATGGCCTTGCCTTACAATATAAAGCGCCTTGGGGCAACTGTTTGTTGTGATTTGGCGCTATATAAAAAATTGATTGATTGATTGATTGATGTTAGAATACACCTTGTCCAGTATGTTGTCTCCCCTCGTTGGACACTTAACATGCAGATGGAATTTGGGGAGAACAATCTTTAAATCAACATGATTAAAATCGCCTGCTATGATGTGGACAGCCTCAGGATATGTGGTTTGTTGTTTGCTGATTGTGTCATGTAGCCGCCCGAGGGCGGAGCCAGAGTCAGCACCAGGTGGAATGTTAACAGCCATAATCATGACAGCTGTGAATTCATGGGGCAAGTAAAAGGGTCTGCATTTAACATACATGAACTCTAAATCTGCAGAACAGTGGCTGCTCACAGTCTTTGAGTCCATGCACCAGGTGTCATTGATAAAAATGCACACCCCTCCTCCTCTGCTCTTACCGGAGGCCCGTGTTCTGTCGTGACGATGTGCTGTGTAGCCCGCTAGCTCGATAGCTTTGTCCGGGATGGATGAGTGGAGCCAGGTGTCAGTGAGAAGCAGCATACAGCACTCCCTCACGAGTCTGTTCTTACACACAAGCATCCTCAGCTCATCTATCTTATTCCCCAGTGATCTCACGTTGGCAAGAAAAACACTGGGGAGCGGCGGTCTGTACGGCCGGTGTCTGTAACCTCACCAGGACTCCAGCTCGACAGCCGCGTTTCTGCATCCTCTCCCAACGCCACCTACGGCACATGCCATCGGGGATGGTAATCCACAGAGCACCCGGAACTCTGGCGATGTCCTCCAAAATGTTATGAGAGCGGAGAAACTCGGCTGATCACCTTAGTATTTCTTCTGTTTTTCTTGTTGTTTAATGCTGACAAATTATACTGTATTTCTTGTCTTTCTGATGTCTGATTCTGTTTTTTCTCTCTGTTTAAGGTGCAGCTCCATCCAGAGATGGGTGTGGTGTCTGTTTCTGTAACCTTCCTGTCCTGTGCACCGGCAACATTTCCTGTATATTTGTTCTATGAATTGGTCTGTAATTTGTGTCTGTATCATGGCCCAAGCAGAGGGTCACCCCTTTGAGTCTGGTCTGCTTGAGGTTTCTTCCTCAGAGGGAGTTTTTTCTTGCCACTGTTGCTCTGGGGATTAGTAAGGTTAGACGTTACCTGTGTGAAGCGCCTTGAGGCAACTCTGTTGTGATTTGGCGCAATATAAATGAAAATAAATTGAAAATTGAAAAATTCTGATGGTTTATTTTCACTAAAGCTGTTTTGAATCATGTCTCAGATGATGTGGATTTAATAAATTAACATATACTCACTGCTGTGCATCATGGAGGCCACGCCCCTCTCCCAGCCTGGCTGAGTCCTGCCATCTGTCCAAGCAAAAGTACTCAGTTATTGCATAGTACACACAGTCCATCACTCCATCAGAGTTGTAGTTAAATATGATTCCATCACTTTGTTTTTGACCAACAGCTGCACTATGATGATGATTTTTATATTCAACCACATCAGAATCTCTTTGCAGCAGATGAATCTGTATGATGAAGAATTTTGTGCAGTGTCACTGAGTGGACTGTGTACATGTAAGTGCACTGTGCATGAGCAGAACTCTGGAAGAACCTGTTGACCCCCAACATGTGAATCTGCTGCAAAACATGAATTATCCACAATCCATCAGTGAACATTTACCCAACCCGTGAATGTCCATGAGGCCATAATCCTTTTGTTGTAAACCATGAATGAAATATCCTACAAAATGTGAATGCAGGTCTCACAAAACGTAACTCACAAAATGTGAATATCATTCATGATCAGTTGTGCTCAAACGTTTACATACCCTGGTGTAATTTTAGATTTTGTGACCATTTTTCAGAGAATATAAATGATGACACAAAAACTTTTTTTCACAGCTCCTGGACAGAATTAGAAGAGTTAGAATGTAACAACATCAAACTCTCAGATGTACCCTTTATTACTGCTTCCATTAAATGCCATAAATGTTTTAAAACTCTGTGGGTTTCTTCAGCTCTGACTGCCTGGTGGAAAACTTTAGCAATTACAAACTCACAAATGGAAATCTGTACAGATGCTCCTATTTGGCACAACCCAGACTTCAAGATCAATAAATCATAGATCATAACAGAAAGGAATCACACACCTTCATCACCTCTTTCAAAATAACACATTCATGTCATTTCATAACTTGATGCAGAGGTTTGGAATTATAGTAGGAAATTTTATTCATTACCATCAAGTAAAGTATGCAGTGATGTCAGACTTTCAGATACATCAGTGTCCACCAGAACCACCCACATTAGTGACAGTCATCAAGAACCTCGTCCCAATAAAGAAAACCTTGTCTAAGGTATATGATACAAATAATGAATGTTTATGAGTTCAATGGTACGGATATTTCATGAGATGAAAGCTGGAACAAACCATTCACCGAAGCAAAGCTGAATTGAATGGTTTGTTCCAGCTTTCACCGAATTAAATATTCGTTCCATTGAAAGAATTTAAAAACATTCATTATTTGTTTTATATAATGTCTAAAATAGATCGTTCTCATTTGATATTTTATTAATTTATAAGCAACAGAAAAGGGACTTACATTGGTGTTCGACTGCTGCTAAAGTGCAAATTATGATGTGTAGTCCGTGATGCTGTGCACTGACTTCGGACTTCCATAAAGACTTTGTGTAGCTCCTCAGGACAGCCAAAAATCATGTCAGCTTTTCAGTTTTTCATGCATCCAGACGGTTTACAGCGAAGTGGATTTTGTGTGTGTGTGTGTGTGTGTGTGTGTGTGTGTGTGTGTGTGTGTGTGTGTGTGTGTGTGTGTGTGTGTGTGTGTGTGTGTGTGTGTGTGTGTGCGTGCGTGTATGTGCAGAGTGCAATGGTACCAAATGTATGGAACCAAATTTGCACTCTCAATGGAACATAATTGCACTATAAATGCAACGCAACACAAATGTGACGAATAATCCATGTCATGTGACATACAAAGCACCAATCAAATGACAAGGATCCACTCAGCTGTTATATAAAAGTTAATATCATGGGTGGACACCCAGTTTAGGTGCGGTTGAGGTGGCGAAAGCTCGCAGGGCTGGCCAGGCTGAATTTGAGGGATATTCACAGACATTCAAGATGAGGCTTAAGACACATTTGTTTTCTCAGTCCTATAGTTAGCATATTGTGTTAGCTTCCTTTTTAATTCTTTTAATTTTTACTCCTTTATTGTGCTTTTTTGATCTTTTAATTGTGCTTTTTATTTATTTTTTTATTCATTTTAAATTGTTTTTTAATTGTTTTGTGTGAAGCGCATTGGGGCAACGCTGTTGTGAGTTGACGCTTTATAACTTGAATAAATTAAATTGAATTTGAGGGATCTTCGCCTTTGTCAGGCATGTCAAATCAATCAATCAATCAATTTTTTTATATAGCGCCAAATCACAACAAACAGTTGCCCCAAGGCGCTTTATATTGTAAGGCAAGGCCATACAATAATTATGTAAAACCCCAACGGTCAAAACGACCCCCTGTGAGCAAGCACTTGGCTACAGTGGGAAGGAAAAACTCCCTTTTAACAGGAAGAAACCTCCAGCAGAACCAGGCTCAGGGAGGGGCAGTCTTCTGCTGGGACTGGTTGGGGCTGAGGGAGAGAACCAGGAAAAAGACATGCTGTGGAGGGGAGCAGAGATCGATCACTAATGATTAAATGCAGAGTGGTGCATACAGAGCAAAAAGAGAAAGAAACAGTGCATCATGGGAACCCCCCAGCAGTCTACATCTATAGCAGCATAACTAAGGGATGGTTCAGGGTCACCTGATCCAGCCCTAACTATAAGCTTTAGCATAAAGGAAAGCCTAATCTTAAAAGTAGAGAGGGTGTCTGTCTCCCTGATCTGAATTGGGAGCTGGTTCCACAGGAGAGGAGCCTGAAAGCTGAAGGCTCTGCCTCCCATTCTACTCTTACAAACCCTAGGAACTACAAGTAAGCCTGCAGTCTGAGAGCGAAGCGCTCTATTGGGGTGATATGGTACTACGAGGTCCCTAAGATAAGATGGGACCTGATTATTCAAAACCTTATAAGTAAGAAGAAGAATTTTAAATTCTATTCTAGAATTAACAGGAAGCCAATGAAGAGAGGCCAATATGGGTGAGATATGCTCTCTCCTTCTAGTCCCTGTCAGTACTCTAGCTGCAGCATTTTGAATTAACTGAAGGCTTTTTAGGGAACTTTTAGGACAACCTGATAATAATGAATTACAATAGTCCAGCCTAGAGGAAATAAATGCATGAATTAGTTTTTCAGCATCACTCTGAGACAAGACCTTTCTAATTTTAGAGATATTGTGTAAATGCAAAAAAGCAGTCCTACATATTTGTTTAATATGCGCTTGAAATCCTGCCAGCATGTCCAGCTTACACTGTACATGCATGTAAAATATGTGTGGCATGCATCCATCATGTGATCCATCAAGATGATTCATCTTTACATTTATTTATTTTGCTGTAATTTCTGTTATAAGGAACCGAAGCCATCAGATGATCACAGCTCACACATGCACATGAGGCCATCAGATCATGGCAGCGCACGCAGGAGCCCCAAAGCTGTCAGATAGTCACGACTCACATGCGTGCACCGAGGTTATCAGACATGACCGTTGTATCAACACAACTTGAAACTGGAGAACACATATTATACCATGTAGAACAGCCAACCCTCTACAAGCCCCATGTGTCAGCTGGCCCTCATGACATGGACAAAAATGAAAACACAACTCACCTTTGGAATGCATCCAGATGCACCTCAGCACATACTGCAGATACATCAGCCAGGCTGCCCCATGTGAAAATATCCATCTGATCCTGTGATCAGCCAGCTGGCGAGGCAAGTTTCATGTGCACCACGTAAGATGTAGTCCACATGATGCGGTGTCCTTCGGCGTGACGTACGCCAAGCGGCTAGAGACAACTGGACGCGTGAACCTTCTGTGTGGCTGCCTGATGTGTTCTTGATGTGAGTGCAGGGACGCCTCACGTCTGTGCGGTCAGAGCTGCTCTAGGCAGGTGGCCCACGGCAGCCGTGAACTTTGTTGCCCTGACCTCTGGTCACTGCATGTGTGAGGAAGAGAGGGATGTTTCTATTTTATTTTATTTCATTTCATTCATGTCATTTCATTAATTCCTTGTTTACGACCATGGGCATGGTTCATGGACAAAAAGGAACAGAGGAATGGTCATTCTCTGTATTCACTGCTCCTTATAACAGGAATTAAATAGTTTAACAGACAAAAGGAAATCCATTTGTTTCCTCAATCCCAACATGATACCATCCCAGCGTCAAGTCATCAAGCATCAATTAAACGTAATTACCAGTAACTTGATTGTCTTACTTTTCAACGGTACTTTCATTGCTCTTATAATGTCCTATAGTCTCTCATTATTTTCTTTGATTTATAAACATTTGTACAAAATTTAATTGCTTCAGTGCTGCTCTGAGAGTGCACGTCAGTGCAGATACGCTATCATACCTGTCACTGTGGTCGCACTGTGTTCATGCACGTGCACATGATTGTGCACGAATCCATCGCCACAGGATCCGCCCACATTCTCGATAGTCATACGGCATCCATACACAGATGTCCGATTGTCTGTCCCTCCCAACCGTGTCAGGAGGTTTGGCATTTTTCCTCATTCGGCCTCATTCATGCTCATTCGTGTAATGTGTGAAGGTGCCTTAACGTTTATGGTTGTGGCCATAAAGTTCAATTTTGGTCTCATCAATCCAAATGACTTTGTTTTCTGTGCTGTTTGGGATATTGTAAGTGGGATACTTTGGGACATTTGCATAATAATGGTTTTTTTCTGGCAACTTGACCATGCAGCCCATTTTTCTTCAGTGCCTCCTTATTGTGCATCTGTAAAAAAAAACGAAAAAAAAAAACAAAAACAAAAAGAGACTTTTTTTTCAGAGTCCTGTATTTCAGCTGAAGTTTTCTGTGGGTTTTTCTTTGCATCCCGAGTACTTTTCCTGGCAGCTGTTGCTGATATTTTTGTTGGTCTACCTAACTGCCGTTTGGTTTCACTCATTTTTCACTTGTTGATTAGAGTTTGAACACTGCTGATTGGCATTCTTAGTCCCTTGGATATCTTTTTATATCCCTTTTCTGTTTTACTGTTTGATTACCTCTTCTTTGACAATTATTCTGCTTTACCTATGACTCAGAAACCAGAAACGTCAGTGCAGCACTGGATGAAAGATGCAAGGGTCTGTAAGGAGCCCAGAAACTCACTGTCCTTTTATATACACATACTGATTACAAGCAAACAGATCACAGATGAGGATGGTTACCTTTATTAGCTATTCAAACAGCTAACCTGCTATTAGCTACCCTACAACTTGTAGGTTAAGGAATTACTGTACTGTCTTGTGAGGTGATATAAAATCATGTCATAATAAAAATGGCATATTTTATAACCTTGTATTTGAAAAAAGAAGGTAATTCCTGTTATTTCTTAACAATATTAGACTGAATAAATCAATGCAGTATATTATTGTTTATTAAAAAAAAAAAGGAAAAAGGTTGATTCATATTATATACTCTCTACATACATACCATAATAGCCCTACTCTTATTCTGTATACTTTGTAATTCTCTGTAATATTGTATAGTTTGTATAGTCATGTTCTATCTGTCCCTCAGTTCCTGCAGCTACAAATCCTAATATTAGCTCAACAAAAACAAATACACAAAACAGTAAACAAAAAGTTGTTTAGTTTACTAAAATTCAATTACATTTTAGTGAAATCATTTGCTTGTAAAGTGGCTCCATAAGCTCACCTTCACTAACATCCTCATTATTGCTTGGACAAGATGAGGGACCAGCACCTGGACCAGAATCTGCTGCTTTGTCCGAAACTAAAGGCCATGGGGTTCATCATGTTAATATTACATTTTGATCATACTTTTTTTATTATAAAAAGTTTAACCTATTTGTATGTGTGCATGTGTTTTCGTAGGACAGACTTTTCCAAATCTGCGCACATATAATAAAAGGGACAGCGCTAAATGCACACAATATTATTTAGCATTTGTATAATTACTTTGCCATAAATGCGCTAACAACCAGTGACAAATCAGGGGATACTGGGTCAAAACATTTGATTTTCTTGCAGCAGAAGCAAAGCTGTCCTGCTCCTGTCCTGTGTGTCCTCACAGCAGCAGCAGCGCTGCTCTGTGTCGCCCTCCCTCCCGTTCTCCTTCCCCTTCCTCCCACGTGGACTTTGTGTCCCGTGGAGAGATGAGCAAAGCTGCAGCTGCTTGATTACATTCATTCAGATTATGTTTTCGTTATTTCACCACCAAAACTGGTGTGGGTTTATCGTGTCTTTCACTTTTTAAACTGTGAAGTTTATATGTCCTGAGTGCTGATATTAGCAAGTTTCCTGCATGTGTGTTAAGATAGTTTTCAAGCTCACTTCTTTTCTCAAAGAATTTGGTTAGCAGCTGTTTTCCCTTATTTAGTTTTCTTTCCCTGTCCTTTTTTTTAATCGTCTTTTTTGAAATCCGGACTTTGTTTATTTTTTAGGAAAGACATGTCTTATTTCAGCCTAAACACCTCTCCTCATGCTGTCAGATCCCGTTTGCGTGCACGTGTGTGTGTGTGTGTGTGTGTGTATATATATATATATATATATATATATATATATTAAGAAATCTATTAGATGCGTTAAGTCACATTAAGAATGTCAGGAATGTGTCACGAATGACAGAAAAATTACATTCGTAACGCGTCTTGCTTATGTGTAAATGCACCTTAACATGCCTGTATGAGTTGGCCGTCATCCGAACACGCCCGTGATCATCCACAGAGGCACGCATGTCCGCAGCCAGGATTTTTGAGCTGTTCAAAAATCTGAATGCGGATAACATTCGCCTTACATACTCCATATATATTCAATTCATACACAATACATACTCACTCTATGCGCTGTATATCTGCCGTTAACCGCTGATATCCGCAACTGACGGGGATTTGCGGCTTGGCAGCGGACCGGGACATTGTGTAAAACAGATATATTGCGTGCCTATCACGTCCACATCACAAACTAAAATATGTTGTAGCGAATGCATACAGACTGGCCATGAATAAAGTGTTTCTATTACATCTGCTTTGCAGCTGATTTGCGGACAATCTGTGAATGTATAACAAACACATTACGCAAACCTGAGTTTACCCGAGTTCTACCACCCAAGTGTGGTAGAACGCGACATACCTGCCAGTCAGTGCCGGTCCGGCTGTGTAGATCCACAAAGACGTAGCTGCTGCAATTCAGGACTTTTATTTAACACCAACAAAAGGAAGAGTTGCTGTTTAGCCACAACTCACTCAAAAAAAAGAAAAAACCACCGTCTCACACCCCAAGCGCCCCACCCCGCTCCCCAAACACATGAACAGTTAACCCTCTCATGACAACACTCTGTGATCAAGTTGACCAAGTCCAGCAAATGCTCCAGAGGCTGTATTGTTGGTGTGAATAGTGATGTGACGGCCTGAGTGCACTTCTTTTATAACCGCAATGCAGATGCCGTGCACGCGCAACACGTGCGTGATGCATTCATAATACATCCGTAATACTGCCGTGATAATCTCAATGTGTCGTATCAGTTTCCTCACTACATGCGTTATATAACTGTGATTGTTCATCATATATTCGCTATATATTATTAATATATCCGTAATTCATACTGGGACATTTGTCATTTTTGACCATTTTTGTTGCGGACGACAACGAACGCCCGCAATTTGTGTACTCAATTCATGCACAATTAATCCTCTCCCCAGTGGGACAGGGCCCTTACTTTTGAACACATTACTTATGCCTGCAGATGGCCAAGGTGGTGGCTTTCCTGAAGTCCACGATCATCTCCACTGTTTTCTGGGCGTTGAGCTCCAAGTTGTTGCTGCTGCACCAGGTCACCAGCCGGTCGACCTCCCTCCTGTAGGCAGACTCATCCCCATCCGAAATGAGTTTGATGAGGGTGGTGTCGTCCGCAAACTTGATGAGTTTTACGGAGTCCTGGCTAGAGGTGCAGCAGTTAGTGTACAGGGAGAAGAGCAGAGGGGAAAGGACACAGCCCTGTGGAGATCCTGTGCTGAGAGCCCGAGTGTTCGAGACATTCTTTCCCAGCCTCACATGCTGACTCCGGTCCGTCAGGAAGTCTGTGATCCACCTGCAGGTGGAGTCGGGCACGTGGAGCAGAGAAAGCTTGTCCTGGAGCAAAGCCGGAAGGATGGTGTTGAATGCAGAGCTGAAGTCCACAAACAGGATCCTAGCATAGGTTCCTGGGGAGTCCAGGTGCTGCAGGATGGAGTGCAGGGCCAGGTTTATGGCGTCGTCTACAGACCTGTTGGCTCTGTAGGCAAACTACAGGGGGTCCAGGAGGGGGTCGGTGATGGACTTCAGGTGGGATAAAACCAGGCATTCGAAGGTCTTCATGACTACAGACGTGAGAGCCACAGGCCTGTAGTCATTAAGTCCAGTGATGCGTGGTTTCTTGGGGACTGGTTCTTGTTTGTGCACACCAACAAGAAATTACTTTTTCCTTTTTTCTACAGATAACTTTTGAATTTGAGTTCATCTCTAACTTGTCAACTATAAAGGGTCAAAGTGATCAAAATTAATTGAAATATTGAATGTGGTAAATATGAACGCAGTAAAACATAGATTGAGGTAAAAAAGAAAGCAGTAAAACTTTGAATGTGGTGAAAATGAAAGCAGTAATTATTGAATGTGGTAAAAAATCAAAAGGGTAAAACTTGACTTGATAAAAATGGAAGGTGTGAAGGACTGAACATGAAAATGAGTGACGCAAAAAACAACATCTAATTAATATTGCACCTTTGAAAATTAGAATCATTAAATTTGGCCCTTAAAATCACATTATGGTAAATATTAATCTTATAAATATTGTTTCTTAAAAATGTGACATTGGCTAATTTAATTCACTTCCTCGATTTTAGTACCGCTACTTTACCCACTTCAATTGTATCATTCACCACGTGAACTGTGTAATTTTGCTCACTTCTGGTAGATTGGAATACGGCAGCAGCCACTGTGCGACAGTGGACATTTGTAGTCCAGAGCCACTGCGCATGTCACTGTCCGCGGGGTGGCACCATTGGGAGTCGCAGGTGAAGAGCGCCCAAATCTAAAAGCGCTTTTCTACTTCACAAAAGTAGCATTGCTCTGCTCTACTCGGCTCGACTCTACTTGTTTTTTTTGCTTTTCCATTAGGGTTAGTACCTGGTACCGGGTGCTTTTTTTAGTACCTGCTCAGGAGCAGTTCCAAGCAAGCCAAGCCGATACTAAAATGTGACGTCAACAGGCTGCCGGCCACTGATTCGTCAGAGAATGTCGTCACTGGATGAGTCATGAGCGCGCCGTCCGAGATATGAATCAAACCCACCATTTTTAAATAGTCACAGCGGCGTTACAGAAACCGGGTTTGTCTTTCGTTTCACAGTGAGGTTTTTTTTTTACTCGCACTGGTCCGTGGATGAGTTGCGGCCGTTTGTGTTTGGTGGCGGAGGAGAGAATACAGAGAGGTGGATGAAGCGACCCGAAATGAGAAAATCTCCCAGTCTTAGGCTGCACTCAGCTCACCGGACATTACAGCAACGCAGAGAACAGGTGAAAAAGCTTAAAAGTGATTACAGGACTACAACGACCGGAGTAGGTCAGACTGTAAGGGCTGGAAACAGTTCGACCGAAGGAACGCTGTTTACGGACACTGACCGACGAGCACCCGGAGGCAAGATGACCGTGACTCGGCCACAGCTTTGTTGGAAGCGACGGATGGTAAGTGTTTTTGTGACTTTGTCTGTAGTCTGCTTGAAAGCACCATTTAACGTTACTTATCCCATTGGTGGGAGGCACACTTTAACAAAGGGAGATTGTGAGTCTAAACTTGTGTTAAAGTAACATCGTTGTCTCCTGTATGCAGACACAGTGAGCTAGCTAACTCTGTGCTCCACTTTAAAGTATTAACTTCTGACAGAAAAACACCTCAAGTCAGCATGACAACAAACGTTTACATCTAATTTAGTGCCATTCCTGTATTTTTTTAACATGTCCTGATTTTGTGTTTTTGTGGAAGAATCCAGTTCCATAAGGGTTCGACATCAACGTCCAGCACCATACAGCAACGGGTCATCACTGGGAAGAATAATGTCTCACATCACGTAGCTTTTAGCTCCAAAATGCATTTCCCAAATACGGTGTGTGTGTGTGTGTGTGTGTGTGTGTGTGTGTGTGTGTGTGTGTGTGTGTGTGTGTGTGTGTGTGTGTGTGTGTGTGTATATATATATATATATATATATATATATATAAAATCCCACTAAGGTCCAGCAAATTTTGCTGGACCTTCCCCAAAGTTTCAGTTATCTTAGTTGCTTTGCATAAAAGTCATGTTCTTTCAAATTATGTGTTGGGAAGGTGTCGTAGCACGGACCCACAACAGGGGGCGCAAATGAACGGACAATGAGTAAGCCAAAAGGTAACAATTTAATGTTGTGATAATACACAACGAAATGTACAGTAATTTGCACAGTCAATAAACACCAGGTGACGTGTGGGCAGGCTCGAAGATAGAAGACCCCTGACGAGAGAGAAGCCGCGTCCTACACGGCTTCCACCACCAACGGTCTGAAGAACACCGGAGCCGCCAAGTCCCGAGTCCCCAGGTGGCCTCTGTCTTCGGCTGTCGACCCTGGTACTGCTGGCAGAAAGCAGAGATATGATGTGTGAGTGTGAGTCCGCACACTCAGTAATTCACAGTCCAAACAAAGTTAGGAGGGAGCACCTCCACCTCCAATCACACACACTCGTGCAGCTCCTGGTCAACCACTTATCTGAGTTGGGGTGTGAGGCGAAGCCGTCACTGTCACACCAAATGCCAATCCCCCAGATAAGGAAACACTCCAGGAAAATGGCTGCAATAGAAGTTCAGGTTAAACACACACAGTGTCAGTCAGCAGAGAAATTACCTTGTTACTGGTAGTCAATTTCTCGGCGAGGAGGTGGAGTTGCAGTCCGGCTTTTATGATGGTGATGATGATGAACGAGTGACAGCTGGTGCAGGGGATGAATGACAGCTGTCACTTCTTCTACGTCTGGCGCCCTCTCGTGCTTGGAGCCCGCACTCCAAGCAGGGCGCCCTCTGGTGGTGGTGGGCCAGCAGTACCTCCTCTTCAGCGGCCCACACAACATTATGCTCCAAATGGTCTGATCTGTTGGAGCATAATTTTGAAAAAAAAAAAACACAACTTTTATGCAAAGTGACCAAGATAACTTAAACTCTGGAGAATGATCATATAGAAACTGAAAGGTTTTTTTTTTTTTTGGGGGGGGGGGGGGGGGGATTTATTACAATTGTTGCTTTTGGGGGGGGTCCACTCTGTACGTACGTACGTGTGTGTGTGTGTGTGTGTGTGTGTATATATATATATATATATATATATATATATATATATCAAATCAAATCAATTTTATTAATATAGTGCCAAATCACAACAAACAGTTGCCCCAAGGTGCTTTATATTGTAAGGCAAAAGCCATACAATAATTACAGAAAAACCCCAACGGTCAAAACGACCCCCTATGAGCAAGCACTTGGCGACAGTGGGAAGGAAAAACTCCCTTTTAACAGGAAGAAACCTCCAGCAGAACCAGGCTCAGGGAGGGGCAGTCTTCTGCTGGGACTGGTTGGGGCTGAGGGAGAGAACCAGCTAAAAGACATGCTGTGGAGGGGAGCAGAGATCAATCACTAATGATTAAATGCAGAGTGGTGCATACAGAGCAAAAAGAGAAAGAAACACTCAGTGCATCATGGGAACCCCCCAGCAGTCTAAATCTATAGCAGCATAACTAAGGGATGGTTCAGGGTCACCTGATCCAGCCCTAACTATAAGCTTTAGCAAAAAGGAAAGTTTTAAGCCTAATCTTAAAAGTAGAGAGGGTGTCTGTCTCCCTGATCTGAATTGGGAGCTGGTTCCACAGGAGAGGAGCCTGAAAGCTGAAGGCTCTGCCTCCCATTCTACTCTTACAAACCCTAGGAACTACAAGTAAGCCTGCAGTCTGAGAGCGAAGCGCTCTATTGGGGTGATATGGTACTATGAGGTCCCTAAGATAAGATGGGACCTGATTATTCAAAACCTTATTAGTAAGAAGAAGAATTTTAAATTCTAGAATTAACAGGAAGCCAATGAAGAGAGGCCAATATGGGTGAGATATGCTCTCTCCTTCTAGTCCCCGTTAGTACTCTAGCTGCAGCATTTTGAATTAACTGAAGGCTTTTCAGGGAACATTTAGGACAACCTGATAATAATGAATTACAATAGTCCAGCCTAGAGGAAATAAATGCATGAATTAGTTTTTCAGCATCACTCTGAGACAAGACCTTTCTGATTTTAGAGATATTGTGCAAATGCAAAAAAGCAGTCCTACATATTTGCTTAATATGCGCATTGAATGACATATCCTGATCAAAAATGACTCCAAGATTTCTCACAGTATTACTAGAGGTCAGGGTAATGCCATCCAGAGTAAGGATCTGGTTAGACACCATGTTTCTAAGATTTGTGGGGCCAAGTACAATAACTTCAGTTTTATCTGAGTTTAATATATATATATATATAAAATTTTATATATAATTTTTAAAAACTTGCTTTTGTTAATCACTTCCCATTTCTACCTTCATTATTGTCCAGGTAAGAGTAAAAGGAGCCTATTCCAGCAGGAGAATCTGTCCATCCATTGATGTTGAGGTTGAAGCTGAACTGGGTTCAATGTGATAATGTGATTGACACATCCGAGTGATTCTCGAAGAAGCAATGGAGGTGGAAGCTGCGTTTAATCGGGCAATCCTTGACGTGCTGGGCGAGCTTATCCACGTGATGCATGACCGGGGCATGTGTCCTGCGCCCCCACCCCAGGACATTTTGGTATTTGCCCTTATTTTAGTTGCAGTAAACAATTTCACTGGCTGAGTCAACAGTAAAAAACATTTTGTCGTTGACTTTTTGGTACGTTGATGGTTCATTTCTAAGAATTTTAATTTGGGATTTGCTACTCCAGAAGACACTGCACACTACACCTGGCTAAATCTTTGCAAAGATGCTGGAATAATCATGTCTAAACTGAGATTTTAGCAAATAGTATTTAACATGAAAAGGTTTAGTCACTTCAGTGATAGCACCATTACATCAAGGAATTCAGGCTATACGAGGTTTAGGGTTTGATGTGATGTAACATTTTACCACAAACTATTGTACTGTGGTGTATAATTCTGCTGGATGACTTATACCAAGCCAGAAGTAATTAATTTAGATATTTTGAACAACCAGTTTTACTGTCTGTTTACTTGCATTTACATTTATGACCCCATTAAATGTAAAACTTATTTTACTACTGGATTTTGCTTAAACGGCTTTTCAAACCGTTAGCATTTAATTTAAATCAGTAAACCTTGGTAACTTTTACAAATCAAATTGATGTTACACAAAAGTGGAGACATTTTAGCAAAAAGTACAAAAGTTTTTTCAAAATTCACAGTGAAACATAACTGGTGTATGATGTGTAGGCAAATGATGACAAAGGTACCCACTCCGTGGCATGAACCTTTTCAGCGGTGTCTGAGAAAACTATCTGAAACACATTAATTAAAAAACACATTTATTAAAAAAATTATGTAATTGATTACAGGGTTTGTGATTAGTTAATCTAAATGAATTATTTAATTGCAGGTATATTAAAAAAATCTGTGTGTGTTTGGGGCATTTAATAATCTGATAAACAGGATGTGAGTTATTTCTGTTACACATCAAGCAGGTATTAAGCTGTAAATTGATCTTAAATTGGGAGAAGTGTCTAACTGTAATTTGGATGGTTAAATGCAGACAAATTTCATTGTATTTGTGTACAATGACAATAAAAGGCGTATGATAAAGAATTCCTAATAAACAGAATTGTGGGAGTTTGGAAGCTGATTCTTTCTGCACAATAGGATGCCTTTAATAATTATCTTATGAGATTTCATATTTAAATTTGTCCATTGAACATTAAAATCTGGATGAAAAACAAATCAAATGTTTTTAATGCGTTTTAACCTGTTCGAGTTCAGTGACGATGTTAATTAACGGTCATTAAAACTGAATTAACATTTTGTGCATGAACGTCAGTAAACACACAAACTCCCACGTATGATTTTTAACAATAAGTTATCAAAGCAAGTTACTTCAGTATAAAAAGTATTGACATCCAACACATTTATTGCTCTTAGAAACGTGTCTTCATTTACAGACCAAGTCACTGACGTCTAATCAAAATGGAGCAAAGTGTGATAGGTGCTGTAATTAATTAATCTAATTAACACTTTATTTTGACAACCACAATTTTAATACTTAATAGCGACAGCCTGCAGTTATTACTTATTTACGATTAGCTAACCGTCACGCTTTGTCTTCGTCTCTAGCAGCTCGTATCTTCTCGTCTTCATATTGTTGTATGAATTACCAAACTCTTCTTTACTTTTCAAGTGTGTTTCATCTCGTCACCAGCAACTTTGTCTTAAAAACTCACAGAGCAGCAAACACACGGAGACCACCATTGTTTATGTTTGTGTCGTGTATAAAACGACGTCACTGCAGTTTGCTCTGCTGACCCCGCCAACATTGAGGAGGTTCTATTTGTAGTAGAAAAGGACGCACCTGGAACTCGAGTCGAGTAGTGCTGGTTCTGTGTAGTAGAAAAGTACCTTAACGTAAGTCTGCTAAAGACTTATGTTAAGTCTTTAGCAGACTGACTCGACTGGCATGCACAGTGGCTCTGGACTACAAATGTCCACTGTCGCACACTGGTCACACAATGGCTGCTGCCGTATTCCGATCTACCGAAAGTGAGCAAAATTACACAGTTAACATGTATGAAGAATGATAGAACTGAAGTGGGTAAAGTGGAGTTGCTAAAATCGAGGCAGTGAATTAAATTAGCCAATGTTATATTTTTTTACGACATAATATTTATAAGATTAATATTTACCATAATGTGATTTTAATGGCATCCAAATTTAACGATTCTAATTTTCAAAGGGGCAATATTAATCAGATGTTTTTTACATCACTCATTTTCATGTTCAGTACTTCACACCTTCCATTTTTATCAAGTCCAGTTTTACCCTTTTGATTTTTTTTTACCACATTCAATATTTACTACTTTCACATTTAACCACATTAATTGTTTTACTGCTTTCATTTTCACCACATTCAAAGTTTTACTGCTTTCCTTTTTACCACAATCTATGTTTTACTGCCTTCATATTTACCACATTCAATATTTCAGTTAATTTTGATCACTTTGACCCTTCATAGTCAACTAGTGCAAATAACATTCTGATTAATGGTGACTTTAACATTCATATTAATAAGTCTTCTGATCCCCTCTACAAATAATTTATGGAAATTACAGTGCAATGCATTCAGGATTTGATGCATATAAGTGGAAATACCTTGGATTTGGTTCTCGCACATGGTATTGCTGTCACGAATATTGACATCATGCCTCTTGCATTGGTGGTCACTGATCACTCACTTATTTAGGTTTACAGTTTCACTGCCATGTTTAGTGGAACAACAACCGAATTTATCATTGTGACGACACATCAACTCCTCAACTATGACTGAACTCAAAGCTAGACTACCTGACATCTTAGCTTCAAATACCCAATCAGTAGACAGTCTTGTGGATAGTTTAAACTCAGTGCTCAAAACTACACTCGACATAACTGCACCACCTGTATTAAAACAAAGCCCCCACAAAACACAGTCACCTTGGTTCAATGACCTCAAACATAAGGCTAGAGGTCTAGAACAAAAATGGCAAGTACTCCACCTTGCGTGGCATGATACTATCTTAGACTATAATCAATCAATCAATTTTTTTATATAGCGCCAAATCACAACAAACAGTTGCCCCAAGGCGCATGCACTACTGGCTACAAAGCGGACCTATTACTCTGATTTGATCAGCAAAAGCAAGCATAACTCAGTGTTCTTGTTGGACATGGCGGCAACACTTATTCATGGACATCCACCTGTAAGTCACTCTCCTTTACAGCACAAGATTTCTTGGATTATTTCGAGAAGAAAAAAACAAAATTAGGTTAAACATATCCCAGCATGCCTTAACCCAACCACTACACCCTGCTATTGACGTGGGCGCCATTACTCAGGTATTACCTAGATTTACAGAATTTGATAGTATCTCACTAGGCATGCTAACGAAACTCATAACATCAACAAAAAGCACAACCAGTTTACTTGATCCTATACCAACAAAACTGTTTAAGGACTGTGCTGGAAATTATTAATCTTTCTTAACTTCTGGATGTGTTCCTAATTGTTTCATATCTGCAGTGATTAAACCATTATTTAAGAAACCTAATCTTGACCCTAGTATATTGAAAAACTATAGGCCGATATCAAATCTATCCTTTTCCTCCAAAATTCTGGAAAATGTCATTCTACAGAGAGAGCTCTCACTAAAGTGGTGAATGATCTGCTGCTTGCATTGGATTTGGACACCACTGCAGTTCTGGTGCTGGTAGATCTCAGTGCTGCATTTGATACCGTGGATCATCATGTTCTACTTGATAGGCTGGAGAATCATTTTGGGATTACTGGGGGTGCCCTTGCATGGTTGACGTCATACTTGACCAGTCGTTCTCACTGTGTTTTGTACAATAACACTACCTGTAACCTTAGTGACATGAAATGTGGGGTTTCACAGGTGTATGTCTTAGGCCCCCTGCTTTTCTCCCTTTATATAGCACCCCTTGGACACATACTGTGGCATTTTGGGATTACCTTTCACTGCTATGCTGATGATACTCAGTTATACATGCCGATAACTGCTGGTAATCTCATCGACATAAAATCCTTAGAAGATTGCCTTGCAAGAGTGAAACGCTGGATGTCCAGCAATTTGCTACATTTAAACTCTGACAAGGATGAAATGATGTTTCTTGTTCCAGTGAGACATCGGCATCAATTTGACCAGCTAACACTTCGCCTAGGCTTGTGTGTCATTCATCACACTGACAAAGTGAGGAACCTTGGGATAATTTTTGATCCTACGTTGTCCTTTGACCGCCACATTAGCGATATTACAAGGAGTGCTTTCTTCCACCTGTGAAATATAGCAAAGATTCGTCTGTCAGAGTTGTTCAGAGTTGGACCTGAACTCAGTTTACACACACACAAATGATCACGCAACAGACACTGAATTTCTTTGTCCTGTACAGGAGAGGACAAACGAGAAGCTCCTTCAGAAAGAACTATCATCCATCCTAAAGGTCCCGCCCATTTGCCTCTCCTTTTATTGAATATTGTTACATACAGCATATAGGAGTGACAATATCACAAAACAATGGAAAGACACAAAGTCTGGTCTCACATTGATATGAAAACTGTTATGGTTTTTGAGCCCTCAGTCTCCTAAGTTTTCCATAACAATATGCAGCCCTTGAAGTGTTCCAGTTACAATGCTCTTCTTCAAGGCTGAACCATTAATCAAAAGTACACATCTGCGATTAGCCAATCATGACCCCAGCCAACCAGGCTGACATTCTAGAAAAACAATCTGCACATTGAATGGTCAAATATCATCTTCTCACTTTACAGTTTTAATGATCACTTGTTCAACGCATATGATTGCTTTTGACACTAAGTAATTATTTAAAGGAATAATGGTACACGAACTTTCACACATGCATATACGTATATATGAAAAATAGATTACAGAATCAAAGACATGATTACAGAGAGTACATCAAAGTGAAGACATTAATATTTGATAATACATATATTGACAATATAGAGAAAAACCCTGTCACGTCCCATCCTGTCTATGGCTGATGCTGAGACCCTGATTCATGCATTTGTCTCTTCTAGACTGGACTACTGAAATGTTCTATTTTCTGGTTTACCGCAGTATAGCATTAGGGGTCTCCAAATGCTTCAAAATGCTGCTGCCAGACTTTTGATAGGAAGCAGAAAGTTTGACTATGTTATACCTATTTTGGCATCTCTTCATTGGCTTCCTGTCCCTGTGAGGTCAGATTTTAAGGTTCTGTTACTAACCTATAAATTTACTCATGGACTGGACGTGTGTGCAAGCCTGTGTACTTGCTCTAGGGGTTGGTAAGGTTAGACCTTACTTGGCCTTAGTTGTGTGAAGTGACTTGAGGCAAATTTGTTGTGATTTGGCACTAAGTAAATGAAATAAAAATAAATTAATGCATCACCATCACAACATCATCATCATCATCATCATCATCATTTCCATCATGATGATCACCATCATCACCATCACCGTCTTAATCATCATCATCATCATCGCAATCACCACCACCATCATCACCATCAGCATCATCCTCACAATTACCATCATCATCACTATAATCAATCACCATGACATTATCACCATCATCATCACCATCGTCATCAGCACCACCACCACCACCGTCATCATCATCATCATCATCGTCGTCGTCATCACTATCATCATTACCATCATCATCTTTTTTTTAAAACAACCATACATGAACAAACAATGACAACAACAGTCTGTTGTCTAATTAGTGAGCATGCATACCCTAATCAGACACCAGACTCTTGAATCCCTTGAGAGCACCTAAAACCGAATTGTGGTGATGGCCACGAACACACAACCATCCACACACAGAGACCCAGATCACAGCTAAATATGCGATCACTACTGTGGCTGGTGTGTTGGGTCAAGACAAAAGTACAGAACCTTACCATAGGACATGGACCACTCCGGCACATGAGAAGCCATATGGCCCGCCGTGAGCAACAATGGAAATGAGTCCAGGACGCAGGGCCCCAGGAGAAACCAGGAGAAAAAGGGCAGCGAAAGGGCACAGGGGCCAGGAAGGGCAGCCCCCAGAGCGACCGGGGCAGCACGACGAACCAACAGGGGAGCGGCCCGGCAGCGCCGGAATGCACCCCCGACACCCGCCCCACAGAGGCACAGGGAGCACCCACATACCCAGGGGAAGCACACAGGGCACCGGCATGATCCCACCAATAAGGGGAGCTCAGAACCACACCCCCAGGGCCATGGCCCCAGAAGGCGTGATTGAGTGGTGGCAAGGACAGGGAGCAAACGAGCCACCACAACCAAATCCAAAGCATGGGCAGGGACCACTGAGCTATACGAGGGTGGGGCCCGGCCCCCAGACAAAAGGTGAGGCCCAACCCCCAGGGCCACGAAGCACACAAGGCCGCGGCAACACCGAGTCCGCCCAGCGCAGCCAGCAGGAACCCTCCCAACTTTCCCCAGCCCCCAATCCACCCCCCCACCCCGGACCCCACCGAAAACACCAAAGGCCAATATCAGTAGACCGCGAGAGCAGGCCCCAACCCCCCAGCTGTCATCAACCCCCCAGTGCCAACACCCACACACCAACACCAACACCCATCCCCCAATGGGCCCTGGGACCACGGCAGAACCAGCGAGGCAGACCCCCCACCCCAGAGCCCCAGACATCCACAGCCATTCAGGGCCAACTCCACATGCTACACTCACCCTACCTACCATCCCCACCATAGTTGTTATAATTAATCCCCCTGCTGTGTGCGATCCCTAAGTGAGCAAAAGCAGGGCAGGAGACGGCAGGTGGCAGACTGCCAGGGGTGGCTGCGGCACACCACTGCACCAAAGCCTGCCTTGCACACCCAGCACTGCCTAGTGACACCGACTCTAAATTAGTGAATGTGTTTACTAAATGTGTAGACATAAAGTGTGTGCATTATAATGGCAGGGCAGGAGTGGCGGATGGAGATCACAGTGGAAGGCTGCAGTGCACAGCTGTGCCACAGACTGCCCTGCAAACCCATCCCCAACACCTGACTGCAAAACTATATGAACCCTATAATGTGCTACTGAAAACCCAATATGATATGTGTGCATATACTAAGCTGGTGAAGTGCATTAAAAGGGTGTGACATGTGAAGCCCAACCCCAAGCAGCCGGCGGACGGAGAGGCACGGTGCAGGGAGCGGGCCACATATGCCAGCCCCTGTGAGCCCCTAGCCCAACCCCAGACCCGGCAGAGTCACCAGGGAAACCACGAGATGGGGGGAGGCAGGCAGCCCCAGAGGAGCACCGGAAGCCAGTGGGAGGAACAAACCAACAGGAGGGACAGGAGGTCAGGGAGCCGTTGATGGACGGGCCACCCCGCTTGGCCATCCATGAACCAGGGAAGACGCGAGATGGGATCCCGGAGCGGCAGGGGCAGCCAAGGAGCCATAGGGAGACAGGCGGGCCCCACAAACCCGGAGGGAGAGGCAGGGGCATGGAGGGCCACATACACCCAAGTCCTGGGAAGAGGTACCACCCCCTGCCCGGGTACCGGACCCAAACTCACCAACGGCAGAGCAGACAGACCCAACGTGAAAAGGAATGATGGCTGCCTAGCTATCCACCCCTGCCACCACCACCCGCACCACCAATAGGACCAAAAGCCCCGCGGCGCAGCACCAGGGCCCCACTGGCGGGCCGGCCAGCCGGCCAGCGCCGCCCAACACCCCCCAGGCACAGAGGCACACCGACGCCCCGCCAGGGAGGAGCCCGAAGGGAGCGTCACCCTCATTATCACCATCACATTATTATCATCATCACCATTATCATCATCATTATCATCACCATCACCATCCTCGTCACCATTTGCATTCTCATCACCATCTTCATCATTAGTATCATCAGCAGCAGCAGCAGCAGCAGCATCATCATCACCATCATCACTATCACCATCATGACCACCACCACCACCATCATCAACATCATCACCATCATCATCATCGTCATCACCATCATCATTACCATCACATCATCATCAACATCATCACCATCACCATCCTCATCACCATTGGAATTATCATCATCATCATCACCACCACCACCATCACGATCATCGCCACCACCACCTTGCGTGGCATGATGCTATCTTAGACTATAAGCATGCATTACTGGCTACAAAGGGGACCTATTGGTCTGATTTGTTCAACAAAAACAAGCATAACTCAAAGTTCTTGTCACAATTTGGCCGGCTCTGGGTTCGATTCAAATTTTTCCTCCTTCCTTTACCCACTGTCTGCCCCAGCTCTGTTTTATTAGTTATCATGGGTTTATTCTGTTCTATTTTGCTTTGCCACTTTGTTTCTTTGCTACTTTTATTCTTTAGCCATTGTCCAGTTCTGTTCTTGTTTTGTTCAGCCAGTTTGTGTTTTCATTGTTTACCACTTATTTATTTAGTTCTTCTCATTTGTTATTTTATCTGCTGTGCTTTAGTGTCAGGTTTTGTTAATCACAGTCTCTGTTTTATTTTTAGTTTGGTTAAGCACTTTGTTTTCTTAGTCAGTTCCAATTTCGTTTTATCTTCTTTCAGTTCTCATGTTCATGCCCGGTTTGTTGTTGTATTATATTCTGCCCTTGATTTCAGTTTTAGCTCTGTTCTGTTTTTTGCCATTTGTTTCCATTCCACACCCCTGCACCTCCCATCATGTCTTCATCCCTCACTCATATTTGATTGTGTTCATTGCACCTGCCTCATTTCTTTCACTCACACACATGGCACCAGCTCACGTGTCTTTGTCTATTACACCACTCCACTTTGTGCATTACCCTCCTCACAATCTTGCCCATCCATACTCTTTGTCCAGAAGCCATGCCCCCTTTCTAGATCCTTTTCCTCATGTGCACCTCGTTAACACCACCTGTTCCTCATATCACATCCTGATTAGCCCACCTGTATTCAGTGGTGGGCACAGCTAACCAAAAAATTAGCTTTGATAACAGATAATCAGCTAACTGAAAAGTTATCTTTTATAAAGCTAAACCAATAAACCACCCAAAAATTTATCGGAAGCTAGAGATAACCGATAACTTCAAGTATTGTCTTCAATACACTTGCAACTACTAACAAGCTGAGTTTGAGTTTTAACAACATAATCACTTCTGGTAGCATCAAAGGTGACCACAGACCCAAACAATGAGTCATCACTTCTGTCTTTGAGCGCCCTGCCCACTGCTGGCCACTCAAATCTATCCTTTTCCTCCATTCCGATGGTGCTGCCCTGTTGCGACCCGGACTCCTGCTGCGGCTGCTGTGTTTTTAAACTGCTGTGTTTTTAAACTCTTAAACATTTTAATTGTTTGGATCGTTATTTGTCAGTGTTTGTTGGGAAAGCACCATGGCATTATTTATTAACCAATTCTCAATAATGCTGATTATTTTAGGAATTGCTAAGAATCTGCCAAACCTTTCCAAACACGGAAGCAGGTGAGCGGTCACTCACCTACACCAGAGACACTCTTCTTTCCCTGCGATCTGCGGGAAACATGCCTCTGGCTGATCTGCCAGAGACACTGAGGATACAACTGGCCCGCAGAGCACGTCATCGGAGAAGAGGCAGATAAGGAGGGATACGCCAGCGTCTTCGCCAAAGAGGCAACAGACCGTCGCTGCTGGGTATGATCCTGTGCAATGCGCGGTCTCTGAGGAATAAGATGGAGGAGCTTCGTACCAATGCCAGAGTAAGCTTTGTGTACCGGGAGTTGGGCCTGCTTGTGATCACAGAGACATGGTTACATATGGATATTCCAAGCTTTCTTATTGATGTGGAGGGTTTTTCTGTCATTTGAGCGGCCCGGAGTGCATCCTCAGGTAAGAGCTGTGGAGGAGGCATCTGTGTGTTCATCAATGAAGGTTGGTGCAGGAATTACACCATCAGGGAGACGGTGTGCAACAGAGATGTGGAACTTCTGTGCCTCTCTGTGAGACCCTTTTACCTTCCAAGGGAGTTTGGTAATATTTTAATTTTTGCTGTTTATGTTCCCCCAAGTGGAAACCCGGCTATGTTGACTGTGCCACTCAGGATGATAAGATTTTATATAAATGTTATGGTAACATTAAGAATGCCTACAGGGCCAGAGTAAAGCCTCCTCTGTCTAATTCAGATCACAACACAATACACCTGATCCCAACTTACAAGACTGTGCTGAAGAGCAGCGAGCCACAGATCAAGACAGTGTCTGTTTGGTCAATTGATAACATAGAGGCTTTAAAGAGGTCTTTCCTCTGCACAGATTTGGACATTTTTCATACACTGGACATCGATGAGGCTGCGGATACTATAACAGACTACATACAGTTTTGTACTGACTGTGTGGTTACCAGAAAGGATATTATTATGTATCCAAACAACAAGCCTTACATAACCAAAGAAGTTAAAGACTGTTAACCATAAAAAAAATGGCTTTTAAGAATCATGACCGGATGGGGTTAAAAACTGTGCAAAAAGAATGGAACCAGATGCTAAGGCATGCAAGGAATAGGCACAAATACAATATCGAGCAGAATTTTGCCTCAATGGACTCTAAAAAACTTTAACATTAGCCACATGGGGTGTGCAGCCAGTACATTCTGAGTGTCGGCCCCAAGCCCAGATAAATAAGCAGGGTTGCGTCAGGAATGGCATCCGGTGTAAAACAAGCCAACCCAACTATGCAGACTAAGAATCAAATTTTCATACCGGATCGGTCGAGGCCCGGGTTAACAACGTCCGCCACCGGTGCTGTTGTCCAAAAGGGTGCCGGTGGAAAATGGGCTACTGCTGGGCAAAGACGACGAAGAAGAGGAGGAGAACGTTTCCACAAACAGTGGGAGAAGAAGAAAACTAGAAGGGTGGAAATGAGAGTGGGGACTTTGAATGTTGGTAGTATGACTGGTAAAGGGAGAGAGCTGGCTGATATGATGGAGAGGAGAAAGGTAGACATATTGTGTGTGGAAGAGACCAAGAGGAAGGGAAGTAAGAGCAGGAGCATCGGCGGTGGGTACAAGTTGTTGTACCATGGTGAAGACAGGAAGAGAAATGGCGTTGGAGTATGTTAAAAGTGTGTTGGAGGTCGGGTGCTGGCCTGCACTCCCTTCGGCTCCTCCCTTGGGGGGGCTGGGCGGCTGGCCGGCCCGCCGGTGGGGGCCCGGGTGCCGCACCGCAGGGCTTCTGGTCCTATTGTCGGTGGGGTGGCGGTGGTGGGGGGGAGAGAGTTTGGCGGCCATCATTCCTTTTCAGTTGGGTCTGTTTGCTCTACCGTTGGTGGGTTGGGGTCCAATGCCTGTGTGGGGGGTGGTGCCTCTCCACGGGGCTTGGGGGTGAGTGGCCCCCCGTGCCCCGGCCTCTCCCTTCGGGTTTGTGGGGCCCACCTGTCTCCCCTTTGCTCCTCGGCTGCCCCTGCCGCTCCGGGGTCTCATCCTGCACCTTCCCTGGTTCGGGGACCTCCAGGTGGGGTGGCCTGTACATCTGCGGCTCCCTGGCCCCCTGTCCCCTCTGTTGGTTTGCTCCTCCCTGGCCTCCGCTGCTCCTCCGGGGCTGCCCGCCTCCCCCCATCCCGTGGTTTCTCTGGCACCTCCGCCAGATTTGGGGTTGGGCTGGGGGCCCGGTGGGGCCAGTGTGGGTGGCCTGCTCCCCTTGCCGCGCCTCTCCCTCCGCCTGCTGCTTGGGGTTGGGCCTCACGTGTCACACCCTTTTAATGCACTTCACCAGGTTAGCACCTGCACACACATCATATTGGGTTGTAAATAGCGCATTGTAGGGTTCATATAATTTGCGGTAGGGTGTTGGGGATGGGTTTGTAAGGCAGTCTGTGGTGAAGCTGTGCACTGCAGCCTTCCACTGCGATCTTCATCTGCCAACCCTGCCTTGCAATTTTAATGCACACACCTTACTTATACACGTTTAGTAAACATCTTCACCAGTTTAGAGTCGGGGTCACTAGGCGGTGGTGGGTTAGCAGGGCAGGCTGTGGCACAGCGGTGTGCCGTGGCCACCCACGGCAGTCTGCCACCTGCCGTCTCTTGCCCTGCTTTTAATGCAACACTTTATCTTTGCACACTTACGGGGTCATACACAGCAAGGGAGATTAATTGTAACAACTATGGTGGGGTTGGTAGGTAGGGTGAGTGTGGCACATGGGGTTGGCCCTGGGTGGCTGTGGGTGTCTGGGGCTCTGGGGTAGGGGGTCTGCCTCACCGGTTCTGCCGTGGTCCCCTGGCCCTGCTCTGGGCCTGAGGGGCCCGGGGTCCTGCGGCCTGTTGTGGGGGTGGGTGGTGGCGGTGGTGCATGGGTGTTGGCACTGGGGGGCTGGTGGCTGCTGGGGGATGGGGAGTCATGGTCTCCGTGGGATGGGAGACCACGCCCTATGTTAATAGTCGATCCAAGCAAAATCAAGTCACTTTTTAGTAGGGTTCAGAAAAATAAGTCTGCTGGCCCAGATGGCATCTCAGCTTTTCTTTTAAAGATTTTTGCAGAGGAGCTCACACCAGCCTGGTGCCCAGTCTTCCAGCAGTCTGTAGACCAGCACACAGTTCCTTTACTCTGGAAAAAATCTATTGTTCCAGTCCCCAAAAAACTCTGCCCAAGCGATTAACAATGATTTTAGACCTGTAGCTTTAACTTCTGTTGTTATGAAATGTTTAGAAAAGTATATGGTGTCTATTTTAAAGTCAGAGATAAATTCAGATCCAGATCCTCTGCAGTTTGCTTATAGGAGAGGGCGGGGCACAGACAATGCCATTAATGGCATCACTCACCTGTCACTAAAACACCTTGAAGACCCAAAGGCTTACTCACGTCTTTATTTATTGATTTTAGTTCTGCTTTTAACACGTTACAGCCTCATTTATTGATCCAAAAACGAATTCACCTGCTAGTAAACCCTGTAATTATAAAATGGTTCTATTCTTTTTTAACAGACAGAATTTAAAATGTCAGAGTTAATAACACTATGAAAAAAACATCAATACTGGCATACCTCAGGGCTGTGTCAGTTTGCCTGTTCTTTTTACCTTTTATACTAATGATTGCATTAGCCACTTTCATGGAAATCATGTTTTTATTTTTTCTGATGATACTGCCATCCTCAGTCTGCTTTACAATGACTCAGATCCATCACTGCTCTTTAAGGAGGTGCAGTCTTTTGTCCACTGGTGTGATGCTAACTTTCTTACTATAAATGTAAAGAAAACTGAGGAGATGATAATTGACCCTCGTTCTATTGGTGATCATACCCCTCTGGTAATCCATGATGAAGAAATCAATCAGGTCAGCTTTTCCAGGTATCTAGGCATTTACATAGATAACCAGTTCAGCTGGGAAACACGTCAATAATTTATGCTCCGGTTTACAGCAGAGGTTATATTTTCTGCGCAGACTTGGGGTGTTTTGGGTGGATCGGAATATCTTGTTTCTGTTTTATCAGGCTGTTTTGAAAAGCATTATCCGGTATGGGATGTCATCTTGGTACGGTAATCTCTCTATTCAGTTAAAATCTAAGCTTGCTTGTCTGGTGAAGAGTGTTATGAAAGTTGTAGGAAGGACTGCAAACTCTTCCTTGTAGTCCATGTATGAACAGTCTATTCTCAAATAAGCACAGCGAGTTTTGTCGGATCCTTCCCACATACTCTATCCTGAGTATGAACTCCAATCTGGTAGGCGATACATGGTCCATCAGTGCAGACTGAATCGCTTTAAAAACTCATTCATGCCCACGTCAATTAGAGTCTTAAAGAGTGGTTCCTGGGATAGGTAGTAGGATTGTGCATTAATGACATGGTGGCATTGCTATTTTAGTGTTATTTATTCATTGTCAGTATTTTCCTTTTAACCATATGTGGGCGATGGCTGTGCAATAGGGGCATGTGCAATTTGGATATGTGTATTAGGGATATGTGCAATATGTATGATTGGTGTGTGTATCAAGTTATGCGCAATATGCATGAGTTATGTAATTATGTCATGGCAGTTTTATTTGTACAGCTCTTGGAGTCCAAGACAAATTTCCCGGAAGGGACAATAAAATGTATCGTATAGTATCGTCAGTGGTGGGCACAGATAACCAAAAAATTAACTTCGATAACAGATAATCAGATAACTAAAAAGTTATCTTTGATAAAGATAAAACAATAAACCACCCAAAAATGTATCGGAAGTTACAGATAACCAATAAATTCCAGTTTTGTCTCTGGTACATTTGCAACTACTAACAAACTGAACTTGAGTTTTAACACCATGATCGCTTCTGGTAGCATGAAAAGCGACAACAGACCCAAACCAAACAATGAGTCAGCACTTCTGTCTTTGAACATCTTACCCCCTGCTGGAAGCTCTTGTTTACTACATGGCTTCCAGCACAGAAGCCAGCTGAGAGAAGACACAAAGCCCAGCTCTCTACCTAATCACAACGCTTCGGTCAGGCGGAGGTCTTGGAAAATAAAGCAATGCTGAGTTATGGTTTTGTGTATAAATAAAATGAATACTGATAGAATAACTCCATTAATGTCAATTCTGTCATTTGTACAAAGTTAAAATATAACATATATCTTTTAATGTTGAATAATGCACTAATTCTGAAGTTTTGTAAAAAAAAAACAGACAGATCACAAAGGATTGTGGGTAAAATGTGCCTCTTCTGTTAAACACTGATTGGTTGAGTCATTCATTATGTAAAACTGTTTATTTTTTTGAACATTTGATACAACAACAATTACAAGATAGATCAGTAAAGACAACAACAAAAAAGTTCCTACTGTGTACCCAACATGTCCGAAAAGGGGTAGGGTGAAGCATCAGCTTATTTATCCCTACCCCTTCTTCCCCACAACCCAGTAATACCCTTTGCCACATATACACATAGATTCCTACACACCTAAACCGATATCAATATATATATATATATATATATATATATATATATAGATATAGATATAGATATAGATATAGATATAGATATATATATATATATATATATATATATATATATATATATATATATATATATATATATATATATATATATATATATATATATATATATTGATATATATACACATATATATATATATATACATACACACATCAACATACATACACATATACATACACATACACAAACATAAATATACACCTACACATACCTACTTACATACAAAATACTATATATTTACAAGCTGAAGCAAAAAACAAAAACACCCTAGAAAAAAACATATTTTTGTACCGCTGTTTGAACTGGTTCATGCTTGGACATTGCTTGAGCCCCACTCCCAATCTGTTCCACATCCTCACCCCACAGACAGAAATACAGAAACCTTTTAATGTTGTTCGTGCCCACTGATGCTTTAAATTAAATTCCCCCTCAGACTGTAATCCCCTGATCTGTTAAAAAAAACATATTTTTAATATTTGCTGGAAGTAAATTGTTTATTGCTTTATACACAATTTGTACTGTTTGAAAATGAACCAAGTCTGTGAATTTTAAGAATTTGGATTGTAAAAATAGTGGATTTGTATGATCTCTATAGCCAGTATTATGAATAATTCTTATAGCTCTTTTCTGCATTACTGATAGTGATTGTGTTGTACCTTTATAAGTATTACCCCATACCTCTGCACAGTACTGTAAATATGGTAAAACCAGTGAGCAGTAAAGAATGCGGAGTGAGTTGTGGTCCAGAATATGTTTCGCTTTGTTTAGAACTGAAATGCTTCTTGACAGTTTACTTTGTATATGTTTTATATGAGTCTTCCAGAAACTTATTTTCATGTACCCTTTCAATATCTACCCCCTCGACTTGTAACTGAACCTGTATGTCTGTATTACAATAGCCAAATAACATGTATTTTGTTTTACTTAAGTTTAATGATAATTTGTTTCTGTCAAACCATATTTTCAATTTTCCCATTTCTATACTGATCCTCCTCAGTAACTCCTGCAAATCCCCCCCTGAACAAAAAATGCTTGTGTCATCTGCAAATAATACTAATTTTAATATTTTGGAAACATTGACAATATCATTTATATAAATTAGAAACAGTTTTGGACCCAATACTGACCCCTGTGGGACGCCACAAGCATTGTCCAAGCATGATGATGTATATTCCCCCAACTTCACAAACTGTTTTCTGTTACTTAAGTAGCTTCTCACCCAGTGCAACACCAACCCCCTAATCC
Source organism: Thalassophryne amazonica (assembly GCF_902500255.1). Classification (NCBI taxonomy): domain Eukaryota; kingdom Metazoa; phylum Chordata; class Actinopteri; order Batrachoidiformes; family Batrachoididae; genus Thalassophryne; species Thalassophryne amazonica. Next base: position 4,168,705 of record NC_047110.1, read on the forward strand.
CATACTGTTCAAGTTTATTGATTAATATGTCATGATTGATTGTATCAAAAGCCTTTTTTAGGTCTATAAATATTCCAACTGAATGTAATTTGTGGTCTATGGCGTTTGTAATCTCCTCAACTGATTCTATTAATGCAAGTGATGTTGAACTATGTGCTCTGAATCCATATTGACTATCAGTAAGTAATTTATGTTTATTTATGAATTTGTCTAATCTATTATTGAATAACTTTTCTAATAATTTGGAAAATTGTGGAAGCAAAGAAACAGGTCTATAATTTGTGAAGTGGTGTCTATCCCCAGTCTTATACAGCGGCACAACCTTAGCTATTTTCATTTGATTGGGAAATTTACCGGTTTGAAATGATAAGTTACAGATGTATGTTAATGGTTCTACAATCCATTCAATGACCTGTTTTACCACCACCATATCAATTTCATTTAAATCTGTAGATGTTTTATATTTACAATTATTCACAATGTCTGTAATTTCATTTCCATCCACTGCTGTGAGGAACATTGAACAGGGATTTCTTTCTATGAGATTATTATCCCAATCCTCAGGTTGGGAATCGGGAATTTTTTCTGCCAAGCTTGGTCCAATATTTACAAAAAAATTATTAAAACCGTTGACTACCTCATCCTTATTTTCCTTCTTGACATTATTATCAATGAAATACTGAGGGTAACTCTGTTTTTTATTACCATTTTTGATAATGCTATTTAATATATCCCATATTCCTTTAATATTGTTTTTGTTATTATATAATATGTTACTATAATATTCCTTCCTACATACCCGTATAATATTAGTTAATCTATTTTTGTATTTCTTATATCTATTTTCTGCCTCTTTACTCTTTAGTTTTATGAATTCTCTATACAGTGTATGTTTCTTATTACATGCATTTCGTAACCCTTTCATCATCCATGGTCGAGCTTGGATTTTTTGTTTTCTGTAGTCTTGTTTAATTGGACAATTTTTTATCATATAATGATGTAAATATTTGTAAAAAAGTTTCATATGCACTATCAACATCACTTTCACTGTATACCTTTTCCCAGTTTTGCTCCTGTAAATCCTTCTTTAGTGTGTTCATGTTTTCCTCTGTCCGCACTCGCCTGTATTTTATTTTCTCCTCTGGCTGATTCCGCAGATGGTTTCTATTATAAACGATGAAAACTGGTAGATGATTGATCACTAATGTCATTGATTAATAATCCACTCACAGTGTTATTCTCAATATCATTGCTGAATATATTATCAATTAAGGTGGCACTATGGGATGTAATTCTGTTTGGCCTGGTGATTTTTGGATATAAACTCATACTGTACATTATACTGATAAATGCATCTATTATTTTATGCTTATTTGGATTGAGCAGATCAATATTTAAGTCACCACAAATGAACACAGTTTTTTGATTAGTTTTTGAGAACATTTTTCCCATACAGTCAGTGAATGTTTCAATACTAGATCCTGGTGCTCTATATATACAGCTGACTAATACATTTTTGCTTTTTTCTTCACATATTTCAATAGTTATACATTCTAATAAGTTATCGATCACAGTTGTCATATTGTCTACTATTTTATAATCCATGTTCTTATCCACATACACAGCCACTCCTCCTCCACTCTTATTCTTTCTGTTTACACAATTAAATTCATATCCATCCAGTTCAAAATCCATTCCTTTATCTTCATTGATCCATGTTTCTGATATAGCAATTATGTTAAATATTTTTTTAAACTGACTTAAATATTCTTTAATGTTGTTAAAGTTTGCATATAGACTTCTGCTGTTGAAATGGATTATTGATAATTTGTTATCCGTTCTAATGATCCGATTAAACTGTTCATCTGTATAATACCAACAACTGCCACTGATATTTGAGAAGAAATTATTGTCCGGGTCTATATCGTGCTCCAAGTCCAGTACATTGTGGTCTGTGTATTTAAATGTTCTCAGTTCTACTTTTCCATGATCAGCAATCCTTTGAGTTATATCCTTCTTGTCTCCAGATGTAGATGATGTAGTAGATGAATAGGTTCCTCTGGTCTGTGTCATGGTGTTGTGATGTGTTTGTGTCCTCATACCTTATTGATCGTATTTGTCCAGATCCTCGATGTTCCTGATTACCATAACCTTCTCTTGTTCTGGTGTTCCGTTCAGTTTGATAAATGTTTTGCAGTTGGATGTCCATGTCTGTTGAATTTTTCCCTGCTTTTTTAAGAAACGAGCTTTCCTGGCGATGTCTGCGTTTCTTTTGGTCAGATGTTCATTGATGAATACGTTTGTTCCTTTGAGTTTCCGTCCCTGTTTTAACAATGCCATTTTATGTTTTCTGTTGACAAACCTCATTATAACTGCTCGCTTGTCTCCATCCTCTCTCCTGGGCAGGGGGTGGCACGCTTCAATGTTATTACAGTCCATTTGAATACCTTTAGATTGCAGGAAGTCAGCCACCTGTTGTTCCACTGAGCTGGCCTCCTGCTCGTTGGCCTCTCCTCTGCTGTCTTCTGACACCGCCCGTGCGTAGGATCGAGGTTTAATATGAATTCCTGTAATAATAACGTCGTTCATCCTTGTGTACTGTTCCAACTCCGCAACACGGTTCTCCAGGTACACCAGACGCCGGTCTTTCTCGGCATTCTGGATCCGGAGAGCCTTCACTTCTTCCACCAGCTCCATAATGGATTTCTGCTGCATTTTAACCACAGAGATTTCCTCAGACAAAAAGTCCAGGGACTTCTTGATATCGTCTCCCTCCTCCGCCGTCAGTGCCTTCTTCGGACCCATGGTCAGATAACTCCGCGCTGGCGCCTCGGACCTCGGTAAAGCCGCGCCGGTAGAACTGCGCTGACGCCTCGGGCTTCAGGTGGATGTGCGCCGGTGGATGTGCGCTGGTGCCTCGGGAGACAGTCCAGGGTCCTGTTTGTCCTCTTTATTCGAGACCAATATATATATACTGTAATATGTGTGAAATTCAGTTTGTGTTTATTAAATTCCACGCAGATTAAACGTAACAGACACGGATTATTTGTTATAATTGTTTTAGCAAGTTTTCAGGGTATCACACTTGCAGTCTCTTATTAACGTGAAGAAAAGCATAAAAAATTACATTTTTGTCGTATAATATTCATTTACAACTGTCATCGTGTTGATTCTCTATATGTTGTTTGACTGCAGTGACTCTCTGGCACGCAAGGGATTATGGGATACGTCAATAGGGCGAATGAACACTACTGGCCAGTAGATGGCAGTAGAGACCTTGAAAACTTGCCAAAACAAAATTCCAGATAATCCGTGTGTTACATGTTACATTTAAGATGCATGAAATTTAATAAACGCAGACACAATAACATCGTCTATAAACCCAGAGAATATATTCACGAGAGTTTTAGGCACTAGAGTTTAATGCTGTTGTCCGTACAGCCTGATCAGAGTGTCTCTAATACATTTCTCATGTTGTGAACGTACTGAGATTACCCTATCCTAACCAAATGCACTGCTGGGCACAGCATATATCCACACTAAAACCTTAAAAATTAGCGCATTACTTTAATCAATCAATCAATCAATTTTTTTATATAGCACCAAATCACAACAAACAGTTGCCCCAAGGCGCTTAATATTGTAAGGCAAGGCCATATAATAATTATGTAAAACCCCAACGGTCAAAACGACCCCCTGTGAGCAAGCACTTGGCTACAGTGGGAAGGAAAAACTCCCTTTTAACAGGAAGAAACCTCCAGCAGAACCAGGCTCAGGGAGGGGCAGTCTTCTGCTGGGACTGGTTGGGGCTGAGGGAGAGAACCAGGAAAAAGACATGCTGTGGAGGGGAGCAGAGATCGATCACTAATGATTAAATGCAGAGTGGTGCATACAGAGCAAAAAGAGAAAGAAACAGTGCATCATGGGAACCCCCCAGCAGTCTACGTCTATAGCAGCATAACTAAGGGATGGTTCAGGGTCACCTGATCCAGCCCTAACTATAAGCTTTAGCAAAAAGGAAAGTTTTAAGCCTAATCTTAAAAGTAGAGAGGGTGTCTGTCTCCCTGATCTGAATTGGGAGCTGGTTCCACAGGAGAGGAGCCTGAAAGCTGAAGGCTCTGCCTCCCATTCTACTCTTACAAACCCTAGGAACTACAAGTAAGCCTGCAGTCTGAGAGCGAAGCGCTCTATTGGGGTGATATGGTACTACGAGGTCCCTAAGATAAGATGGGACCTGATTATTCAAAACCTTATAAGTAAGAAGAAGAATTTTAAATTCTATTCTAGAATTAACAGGGTGAGATATGCTCTCTCCTTCTAGTCCCCGTCAGTACTCTAGCTGCAGCATTTTGAATTAACTGAAGGCTTTTTAGGGAACTTTTAGGACAACCTGATAATAATGAATTACAATAGTCCAGCCTAGAGGAAATAAATGCATGAATTAGTTTTTCAGCATCACTCTGAGACAAGACCTTTCTGATTTTAGAGATATTGCGTAAATGCAAAAAAGCAGTCCTGCATATTTGTTTAATATGCGCTTTGAATGACATATCCTGATCAAAAATGACTCCAAGACTTTAAAACTAAAACATATATATCTGAAATTTTTACTTTATAAAACTTCAGACATGACATTAATTTAAATAACTTGTCCAAAATTAGTTTGCTTAAAAGTTGAACCATAAGTTAAAAATGTATGCCTCTGGATGACTTGGGTGATATTGCCCGCGTATCAGTATGGGGTTAAGAGAAATGAGTTTTTTGGGGGGGGGCGGGGGACCAGTTCTCCTTTGCCTTTGTAATTAGATAACCATCTGATATAACCAGTGTCAAAATAAATAGAACACTGCCAACTACTGGATGCTCAGTACTAGGGCGAATACTGCCATGAACACTACTGGCCAGTAGATGGTAGTAGAGACCATGAAAACTTGCCAAAACAAAATTCCAGATAATCCATGTCTGCTACGCTTAAGATGCGTGGAATTTAATAAACACAAACTGAATTTCAGACATCTTATATACTATATATTACTCTGGAACAAAGACAACAGACAGTGTTTGACATAAGCAGGACTAAAAAGAGCAAACAGGAATCGATTGCAGTGATTCCAATTAAAAATAATGGAGAAGCAACCTGAGCTGCTTCTGGCATTTTACTTAAAACAAACACAATAACAACGAGAGTTTTAGGCACAATATACAAAGAGTATAATGCCGTTGTCCATGTGGAGCCTGATCAGAGCGTCTCAAATGCATTTCTTCTGTCGTGAATGTACTGAGGTACCCATAATGCAGCTGGGCACAGCATGTCCACACTAAAACCTTCAAAATTAGTCCATTACTTTAAAACTAAAACATATATCTGATATTTTCACTTTATAAAACTTCAGATATGATGTTAATTTAAATAATTTGCCCAAAATTAGTTTGGTTAAAATTTTAACCATAAGTTAAAACTGTATGCCTCTGGATGACTTGGGTGATATTGCCAATGTATCAGTGGGGGGGTCATATCTGACCAGTTCTCCTTTGCCTGCAGAGGATAGAGCAGTTTCTTCTAGAACCAGCTCTCCTCTGTTTACGGAGGAGCTGCGCATCTACTATAAAATATTTAACAGGTAGGTACTCAACTGATTTTAGATTTCATAGATGTTTGTAACTATTCAGCTTTGTTTACCACGTCTGCAAAAATATGTTAGCAGTTTTAAACTTATCATACCAATATATATATATATATATATATATATATATATATAATGTTTACTAAATTGTATAATAATGTGAAGTGTTTTATGTATGTATTTTAACTAAAACTTATTTTTAGGGTGATTGCTACCACCTGTCCAGGGACTGCAGATGAAAAATAGCTGCTAAGGCTAATTCTGGTGCATTTACAGAAATGTTCATTAATGTACACTGTCCCTGTCAAATAAACTAATAAATAAATAAATAAACCCGAGTGGTGTTCAGTCGTTGGACTAATGTGCTAGTCACAGTTTGTCCATCATGAACACCATGTTCGAGTACAAGGGTGTCCATAAGTGCACGTGGCACCAGGACATCCTGAGCCAGAGGTCAATGATCGACTTTGTATTCATATCATCTGACCTTCGGCCACGTGTCTCAGACACTCGAGTGAAGAGAGGGGCAGAGCTGTCGACCGATCACCACCTGGTGGTGAGTTGGATCCGCTGGGAGGGGAGGAAGCCGGTCAGACCTGGCAGGCCCAAACGTATCATGAGGGTCTGCTGGGAACGACTGGCGGAACCCTCTGTCAGCGAGGTCTTCAACTCCCACCTCCGGGAGAGCTTCGCCCAGATCCCGGGGGAGGTTGGAGACATGGAGTCCGAGTGGACCATGTTCTCCACCTCCATTGTCGATGCGGCTGCTCGTAGCTGTGGTCGCAAGGTCTCTGGTGCCTGTCGCGGCGGCAATCCCTGAACCCGGTGGTGGACACCGGAAGTAAGGGATGCCGTCAAGCTGAAGAAGGAGTCCTACTTATTTTTGTTGGTAGGTGGGACCCCAGAGGCAGCTGACAGGTACCGGCAGGCCAAGCATGCCGCAGCCCGTGCGGTTGCAGAGGCAAAAACTTGGGTCTGGGAGGAGTTCGGGGAGGCTATGGAGGAGGACTATCGGTCGGCCTTGAAGAGATTCTGGCAAACCGTCCGACGTCTCAGGAGGCGGAAGCAGCTCTCCACCAGCACTGTGTGGGTGGGGAGCTGTTGACCCTGATTGGGGATGTTGTCGGGCGGTGAAAGGAGTACTTCGAGGATCTCCTCAATCCCATCATCATGTCTTCCGAAGAGGAAGCAGAGACTGGGGACTCAGATGCGGACTCATCCATTACCCAGGCCGAAGTCACCGAGGTGGTTAGAAAGCTCCTTGGTGGCAAGGCTCCTGGGGTGGATGAAATCCGTCCTGAGTACCTTAAGTCTCTGGATGTGGTGGGACTGTCTTGGTTGACACGCCTCTGCAACATCGTGTGGCAATCGGGGACAGTGCCTCTGGATTGGCAGACCGGGGTGCTTCACCTACTACGAGGGCTGTCCGTAAAGTATAGGTCCTTTTTATTTTTTTCAAAAACTATATGGATTTCATTCATATGTTTTTACGTCAGACATGCTTGAACCCTCGTGCGCATGCGTGAGTTTTTCCACGCCTGTCGGTGACGTCATTCGCCTGTGAGCACTCCTTGTGGGAGGAGTCGTCCAGCCCCTCGTCGGAATTCCTTTGTCTGAGAAGTTGCTGAGAGACTGGCGCTTTGTTTGATCAAAATTTTTTCTAAACCTGTGAGACACATCGAAGTGGACACGGTTCGAAAAATTAAGCTGGTCTTCAGTGAAAATTTTAACAGCTGATGAGAGATTTTGAGGTGATTCTGTCGCTTTAAGGACTTTTCACGGTGCGAGACGTCGCGCAGCGCTCTCAGGCAGCGTCATCAGCCTGTTTCAAGCTTAAAACCTCCACATTTCAGGCTCTGTTGATCCAGGACGTCGTGAGAGAACAGAGAAGTTTCAGAAGAAGTCGGTTTCAGCATTTTATCCGGATATTCCACTGTTAAAGGAGATTTTTTTAATGAAAGACGTGCGGGCGGATTACAGCGTCGGCTCGCAGCCGCCGCGACGCTCCGCCACAGGAAAAACACCTCTGTTGGAAGCCTTGAGGACAAGTTGGAACATCTCCAGCTGATAAACAATTTCTCATATACTCACTCCACTGAAAGCCATCAAAAGCCAACTGGATTTTAACAAATGGTTATCAACACGGAGGTGTTTTTCCTGTGCCGCCGCACCGCGTCGGCTGCGTCCCGACGCACGGACCCGTCCGCACGTCTTTCATTAAAAAATCTCCTTTAACAGTGGAATATCCGGATAAAATGCTGAAACCGACTTCTTCTGAAACGTCTCTGTTCTCTCACGACGTCCTGGATCAATAGAGCCTGAAATGTGGAGGTTTTAAGCTTGAAACAGGCTGATGACGCTGCCTGAGAGCGCTGAGCGATGTCTCGCACCGTGAAAAGTCCTTAAAGCGACAGAATCACCTCAAAATCTCTCATCAGCTGTTAAAATTTTCACTGAAAACCAGCTTAATTTTTCGAACCATGTCCACTTCGATGTGTCTCACAGGTTTAGAAAAAATTTTGATCAAACAAAGCGCCAGTCTCTCAGCAACTTCTCAGACAAAGGAATTCCGACGAGGGGCTGGACGACTCCTCCCACAAGGAGTGCTCACAGGCGAATGACGTCACCGACAGGCATGGAAAAACTCACGCATGCGCACGAGGGTTCAAGCATGTCTGACGTAAAAACATATGAATGAAATCCATATATATTTTTTGAAAAAAATTAAAAGGACCTATACTTTACGGACAGACCTCGTATGGCTATAAATGGACGATTGGTTATAATTTTTTATTATAGCAATAAAATTAAGAAATAATGTCCTATGTTTGTGTGCTTCGGTACCCTTTTCCAAGAGTACCTGAATTTCAATTATATTACACCTGATTAACTATTTATACACATTATTTGTAAATTTTAGCATTTACAATGAGAAAAAACACAAAAACGAACTTGATTTCTTTTCAGTTTTAAGTGAAAAATGATTGTTTTGTAAAGGAAGTTTGGATTTCACATTTTTAACAGGAAGCTATAAGTGTTTACAATCAAAATAATTAATTTTGTGTGTCTAGAACTCAGAAACAGTGCAGAAACAGTGCAAAAGTAAACATTTTACAAGGCAAAAATAAGCAAAAAGTAACCAATTTTAAATTGCAGAACCAAACAATATGAATAACAACAAACAAAGGGCAAAACTATATATAAATATATCAATTATATGTATCGGACCGTCGTTGTGAAGAGAGAGCTGAGTAGGGGGGTAAAGCTCTCTATTTACCGATCGATCTACGTTCCGATCCTCACCTATGGTCATGAGATTTGGCTCATGACCGAAAGAACGAGATCGTGAGTACAAGCGGCCGAGATGAGTTTCCTCCGCAGGGTGGCTGGGCGCTCCCTTAGAGATAAGGTGAGAAGCTCGGTCACTTGGGAGGAGCTCAGAGTCGAGCCACTGCTCCTCCACATTGAAAGGAGTCAGTTGAGGTGGCTCAGGCATCTTTTCCGGATGCCCCCTGGACGCCTCGCTGGAGAGGTGTTCCGGGCACGTCCCATTGGGAGGAGGCCCCGGGGAAGACCCAGGACACGCTGGAGGGACTACATCTCTCAGCTGGCTTGGGAACGCCTTGGGGTTCCCCCGGAGGAGCTGGGGGAGGTGTGTGTGGGTCGGGAGGTCTGGGCGGCTTTGCTTGAGCTGCTGCCCTCACGACCCGAGTCCGGATAAAGCGGAAGAAAATGGATGGATGGATGGATGGATGGATGGATGTATTTTATAGCTGCTGCTTTTTTACCTGTTTAATACGTCTGTTAGTTTTTCAGTGTAACTGCTGTGAATTTTAATTCATTTATTTGCGTCTGTGTGAGCCTTAGGAGTGGTTAGCTTATCCATTATTGGTTAACTCGTGTTTGCTTGGCTACATTCTTGAATTTCTTAGTGCACAAAGTACACTACAAATCTTACTTTACACCCTCCGTAAATCCTGCGTGATGTTGGAAGATAGGGTGGCTCTCTTAGAGAGCCGTGCCCGTAAGTTAGAGCAGCTTCTTAGCTCAGTGGAGTTAGATGTTATGGGCACTCCAGATGAGGTTAGTGTTGGGCCGGCTAGCGAGCCCATTAGCATCAGCTTAGAAACGCCAGCTGTGGAGGACAGCTTTCGGACTGTGGCTAGGCGGAGGAAGCCCCATAGGGCTTGGTGCCCGGTTGGATTTGCCTGATGTGAATTCTCTGAGCCTACAAATGACTTCCACTCGTCTCTCCAGGCCGAAATACCAGACTTTAGTGATAGGGGATTCTATCACCCGCAAAGTCAGGTTACAGACACGACTGACATTAAATATATTCCTGGGGCCAGAGCTCCTGACATTGCATCTCATCTTAGGGTGCTGACGCTGCAGAAGGGAAGACAGATGAAGGAACATGACATGAGATACAGTCACATAGTTATTCACGTTGGCACCAGTGATATCAGGATGAAGCACTCAGAGGTCACAAAAATGGACATAGAGAGGACTTGTGACCTTGACAGAAAGATGTGTCAGCATCAATTAATAGTCTATGGTCCCCTCCTCTCCCGGGGTACTGATGAGGCGTTTAGCAGGCTGACATCATTAAATAGGTGGCTGGCGCAGTTTTATAGACAGCAAGGCTTTAGCTTTATTGATAACTGGCCTTTGTTCTGGGGCCGCCATGGCTTGCTGATGCCGGACGGCCTCCACCCTACTGGGGAAGGCGCCGCCATCTTGTCTGCGAACATAGATAGAGCTCTACAGGGAAGGTAACATTAGGAATCTACAGCAGGCCACGGAGCAGGTGATTAGAGACCCTGCAAGGCTTATGACAAATGTGGGTGTGGAATCCATTAGCTTAGCGGGGAATTTAGTGCAGAAAATCCACTATGGTGATAGTGCAGTTTATTTGCCAGGGAGGGAATTTCATAAGTTGAGACTGTGGCCTGCTTCTGTAGTCGTGTCCATAAAAATCATAGAGGGATATGCTTTCCAAACTTAATACCCATTACTATATTGGTTGATGTCGAAATTGAGGATGGTCCAGTGGTTGTTCTAGCAATAGGAAAGATTTCGTGTCTGCTACCTACAACGTGCGTGTAATGTCTCAAACCTAAACCTACTTCTAGGCATCTTATATATGCTATTCTGGAACCACCCCTAAACCCAAACAGTTCAACTGTCAACCCCACTGAGGTCCTTAGACTAGATCACTGTCCTCAAAATGATTGTTGATCAATGATCTAATTATTGATCATCACTTAGATATGATTGGGCTATGTGAAACCTGGCTTAAACCTACAGCTGTCCTCCCCTTAAATGAGGCCTGCCCACCAGCATATACATTTAGTCATGTCCCTCATGATGCGAAGCAAGGCGGGGGTGTTGCTCTTATTTATAAATCTTGGTTTAGCTTATTAACTGTTAGGGGTGACAAATATAACTTGTTTGAGCATCTGATTCTCTGCTCTGCTCAGGATATCACACATTGCCAAGGTCAGAAGAATAAAAATCAGTCATATTACTTTGTCACTGTATATAGGCCTCCTGTGTTGTGTGGGCCGCTGAAGAGGAGGTACTGCTGGCCCACCACCACCAGATGGCGCCCTGCTTGGAGTGCGGGCTCCAAGCACGAGAGGGCGTCGGAGCCGCTGGAGTCACTTATCAGCACCAGCTGTCACTTATCACCATCACTACAAAGGCCGGACTGCAACACCACGTCCTCGCCGAGAAATCAGCTACCACTTAGGTAACCTTCTCTGCTGTAATTTTCAGTGATTAAACATTGTTCTGTGTGCAGCCGTTTCCTGTGGCTACAGTCTGAAACTGGATTGGCGGATAGTGTGAGTGCGACGTCTTCGCCTCTCACTCCTTCCAGGGAAGTGACTGACAGGAGCTGCATGGGTGATTCTGTTTCTGGAGGTGGAGGTTCTCCCTCCTGGAGGAACTGAGTACGGAGAGATTACTGGGTGTGTATCCACGCGCCCACTATTAACTGTTTCTGTTTCTGCCAGCAGTACCCGGTCTGACAGCTGGAGACGGTGGCCACCCGGGACCCAGGACTTGGCAGCTCCGGTGTTCTTCAGATCCGTTGGCGGTGGAAACCATGTGGGATCCGGCTCTTCTCTGGACAGACGTCTTCGATCCTCGAGCCCGCCCACACGTCACCTTGTGTATGATTGACTGTACTCCTCAACTGCAGTTGTCTGTATTCCGATGTGCAATTCACAACATTAAATTGTTACTTTTGGCTTTATCCATTGTCCGTTCATTACCGCCCCCTGTTGTGGGTCCGTGTCACTACACTTTCACAACATCCTGGCCCATATTCTGAATTCTTAGATGAATTTGGTGCGTTCATCTCTAACTTGTCAACTAGTGTAGATAACATTCTGATCATTGGTGACTTTCAATCAATCAATCAATCAATTTTTTTTGTATATAGCGCCAAATCACAACAAACAGTTGCCCCAAGGCACTTTATATTGTAAGGCAAGGCCATACAATAATTATGTAAAACCCCAACGGTCAAAACGATCCCCTGTGAGCAAGCACTTGGCTACAGTGGGAAGGAAAAACTCCCTTTTAACAGGAAGAAACCTCCAGCAGAACCAGGCTCAGGGAGGGGCAGTCTTCTGCTGGGACTGGTTGGGGCTGAGGGAGAGAACCAGGAAAAAGACATGCTGTGGAGGGGAGCAGAGATCGATCACTAATGATTAAATGTAGAGACTTTAATATTCATATAAATAAGCCTTCTGATCCCCTCTGCAAATCATTTATGGAAATTGTGGATGCATTAAGATTTCGGCAATGCATTAGGGATTTGATGCACATTAGTGGAAATACCCTGGATCTGGTTCTCGCACGTGGTATTGCTGTCACGAATATTGACATCATGCCTCTTACATCAGTGGTGTCTGATCACTCACTTATTAAGTTTACAGTTTCGCTGCCGTGTTTAGTGGAACAACAACGATGCATCAACTCCTCAACTAAGACTGAACTCGAAGCTAGACTGCCTGATGTCTTAGCTTCATATTTGACAAATACCCAGTCAGTAGACAGACTTGTGGATAGTTTAAACTCAGTGCTAAAAACTACACTCGACATGATTGTGTTAAAATCATGCTCCCCCAAATCACAGTCACCTTGGTTCAATGATTATCTGCGTGACCTCAAGCATAAAGCAAGAGGTCTAGAACGGAAATGGCGTCATTCAAAATTAGAAGTATTTCACCTTGCATGGCATGATGCTATCTTAGACTATAAGCATGCATTATTGGCTACAAAGCGGACCTACTACTCTGATTTGATCAACAAAAACAAGCATAACTCAAAGTTCTTGTTCGACACGGTGGCAACACTTATGCATGGACAACCACCTGTAGTTCGCACTCCTTTTACAGCACAAGATTTCCTGGTTTAATTTGGGAAGAAAATAGAAGACATCAGGTTAAACATATCCCGGCATGTCTTAACCCAGCCATTACACCCTGCAATTGAGGTGGGCACCACTACTGAGGTATTAGCTAGACTTACAGAATTTGACAGTATCTCACTAGGCATGCTGACAAAACTTGTAATGTCAACAAAAAGCACAACCTGTTTATTTGATCCTATACCAACAAAACTGTTTAAGGACCTGTGGTCCACTCTTGGGCCGACTGTGCTGGAAATTATTAATCTTTCTTTAACTTCTGGATCTGTTCCTAAATGTTTCAAATTTGCAGTGATTAAACCATTACTTAAGAAACCTAATCTTGACCCTAGTGTATTGGAAAAACTATCGGCCAATATCAAATCTATCATTTTTCTCTAAAATTCTGGAAAAGGTGGATTCATGGCAGCTCGTAGACTATCTTACTGAGAATAATCTCTTTGAGCCACTGCAGTCTGCTTTTAGAAAATATTATTCCACAGAGACGGCTCTCACTAAAGTGGTGAATGATCTTCTTCTGTTCTGTTGCTGTTAGATCTCAGTGCTGCATTTAATACAGTGGATCATCATATTCTACTTGATAGGCTGGAAAATCATTTTGGGATTACTGGGAGTGCCCTTGCATGGCTGACATCATACTTGACCAGTCGTTCTCACTGTGTTTTGTAAAGTAACACTACCTCTAACCTTAGTGACATGAAATTTGGGGTTCCACAGGGGTCTGTCTTAGGCCCCCTGCTTTTCTCACTTTATATAGCACCACTCGGGCACATATTGCGGCATTTTGGATTACCTTTCACTGCTATGCAGATGATACTCAGTTATACATGCCGATAACTGCTGGTAATCTCGTTCACATAAAATCCTTAGAGGATTGCCTTGCAGCAGTGAGAAGTTGGATGTCTAGAAACTTCCTACTTTTAAACTCTGATAAAAAAATGATGGTTCTTGGTCCAGTGAGACATTGGCATCAATTTGACCAGTTAACGCTCAGCCTCAGCTCGTGTGTCATGCATCACACTGACAAAGTGAGGAGCCTTGGGGTAATTTTTGATCCTTCATTGTCCTTTGGCCTCCACATTAGAAATATTACTAGGACTGCTTTCTTCCACCTGCGAAATATAGCAAAGATTCATCCCATCCTGTCTATGGCTGATGCTGAGACCCTGATCCATGCATTTATCTCTTCTAGATTAGACTACTGCAATGTTCTATTTTCTGATTTACCGCATTCTAGCATTAGGGGTCTCCAATTGGTTCAAAATGCTGCAGCCAGACTTTTGACATGAAGCAGAAAGTTCGACCACATTACACCCATTTTGGCGTCCCTTCACTGGCTTCCTGTCCCAGTGAGATCAGATTTTAAGGTTCTGCTACTAACCTATAAAATTATTCATGGACTGGCACCTCCCTACCTAGCTGACCTAATTAAACCTTACGTACCGGCCCGGGCTTTACGTTCTCAGGGTGCAGGACTACTTTGCGTGCCTAAGGTGAATAAGAAGTCTGTGGGTCACAGAGCTTTCTCTTATTGTGCTCTTGTTCTGTGGAATGATCTCCCTGCATCAATAAAACAGTCAGATTCTGTGGAGACTTTCAAGTCCAGACTTAAGACACACTTATTTTCCCTTTCATATGGCTAGCATACTGGTACAGTTTTGTTTTACGCTTTTTACTCTTTTAATTAATTTATTAGTAAACGGAGTGGGCCGCGGCCTCAACTTTACCTAAATTCTGGGTCATTTAGTGAAGTTTAGGGCTAGTGGCCGGCGATCACCTTAGTATTTCTTCTGTTTTTCTTGTTGTTTAATGCTGGCAAATTATACTGTATTTTTTGTGTTTCTGATGCCTGATTCTGTTTTTTCTCTCTGTTTAAGGTGCAGCTCCATCCAAAGATGGGAGTTGTATTCGTGTTGGCAATCCTCCTGTCCTGTGTGCCAATAGCATTTCTTGTATATTTGTCCATGAATTGTTTTGTGAATTGTTTTGTAATTTATGTCTGTATCATGGCCCAAGCAGAGGATCACCCCTTTGAGTCTGGTCTGCTTGAGGTTTCTTCCTCAGAAGGAGTTTTTCCTTACCACTGTTGCTCTGGGGGTTGGTAAGGTTAGACCTTACCTGTGTGAAACGCTTTGAGGCAAAACTGTTGTGATTTGGCGCTATATAAATGAAAATAAATTAAAACAAAAAGAGAAAAATTGCATCAATAAAACAGTCAGATTCTGTAGAGACTTTCAAGTCCAGACTGAAAACACACATTTTTATTTTCGTATGGCTAGCATACTGACATAGTATGTTCCTATGCTTTTTACCCATTTTAAATTCATTTTATTAGGAAACAGAGCGTGCCGCAGCCTCAAATTTATCTGAAGTCTGGGTGTTTTAGTGAAGCTCAGGGCTAGTGGCCGGCGGCCACTGAGAAATGATACTGTATTTATTGTCTTTCTGATGACTGATTCTGTTTTTTTCTCTCTGCTTTAGGTGCGGCTCCATCCAGAGATGGGAGTGGTGTCTTCTGCAAGCCTCTTGTCCTGTGCACCAGCATGGACTCCCAAAATTTCCTGTATATTCATATTTGTAATTGTGTGGGTCGCATGGCCCAAGCCGAGGGTCACACCTGGTCTGCTTGAGGTTTCTTCCTCAAATCATCAGAGGGAGTTTTTCCTTACCACTGTCACCTGTGTGCTTGCTCTAGGGTTGGTAAGGTTAGACCTTACTTGTGTGAAGCACCTTGAGGCAACTTTTTTGTGATTTGGCACTCAATAAATGAAAAAGCATGAAATGAAAATGAAAAATCATTATCATCACAATCATCATCACCATCACAACATCATCATTGCCATCATCATCACCACCACCACCATATTCATCACCTTTGGCATCACATCATCATCACCATCACCACCACCATCATCATCATCCTCACAATCATCACCATCATCACAATCACCACAACCATCATCACCATCAGTATCATCCTCATCAAAGCAGTGCTTCGATCTGCAGCTTTGTTGATTCATTGTTTTATTTTACTTTTTCTTAATTTCTCCCAGTTCAAACCCTAAAGAGCATATGTCTGTGAGTAATATTTACCTTTTTATGTTAAACCGACCTGTTATGGTCTTCTGAAACAGTTGACAGATTTATTTTATAACTTAAAAATGGGACCACTGCTAACACGTTAGCATGTCTATGGCGTTTACAGTTAGCATTAAGCTGTTCACATCTCAGAAAGTTTGTGTGCATTTGTTTTCTGTATAATAATTAATGGCTCAGCATTCATTGTTGTAAAAGAGACAAATTGTACTTTTTTAAATTTATTTTATTCATATATTAATAATAATAGCAAGAACATATAATACAGTATATAATCATCAGTGTTGCCACAGTTACTTTGAAAAAGTAACTTAGTTACTTTACTGATTACTCAATTGTAAAAGTAACTAAGTTAGATTACTAGTTACTTTTTTAGTTACTTTTCCCAGCTGCCGACAACAACCCACGTCAACATGACAATGATACCTGTTTTGCCAAAACTCACTTTATAGTCACCCTTTCTTGACTTCAATGAAAATTAATACTTGTTTTATAAAAAGTAAAATAAAGACCTCTTTCTTGACCTCATATTTAACTGTTGACAGCACTGTAACAGTAAAACTTGCAATTTCGAGCCTACATTGTTTATAAAGGTAACTATTAAATTCTAACATTTTTCTAACATTTAAATTCTCTCTAAACATTTTACTTGTCGAAATTATTATTATTTTAAGCAATATTAGTTGTAGTAAAAAACGGCTTCAAAATTGCACCTTAATCTAGGGGTGTTGTGAGGGGGGCACATCCCTCCCCCACACCCCCATTCCATCTGGATTCGCCCCTGCTTTGGCGTTTGAGCACAAAGAATGGATAACATTTATTTATGCAGAAAACATGACCAGATTTACAGGTAAGAAAGTTTTATTGCGTTTTCACATCATGTGGTCCTCAGAAAGAGAATTTAGGTGCATTTGAGTGGAAAATAGTGTTAGTTGTTGACGCGTCGCAGAGGATCAGCTGTTTTTAACGAGACGATACGGAGCGGCTCAGATCAGAATTCTAAATAAAGGAGGGAAAAAAGTATAAAAATGTCTTTGTAAAGCTCAGTGCAGGTGTGCTGATCACCACGCTTTAAGAGGTGAGGACGAGTCGAGCAGCTGCAAAAAACCGTGGATGAAAAGCTCACAGCTCACTGAAAGTGGGCAGTTCAGTCGAACCCTGACCTCCTGCCCACAGACCAAGTTTAATGCTGCTGTTGACCCACAATGAAAAATAATAGTAACGCACAGTGACTTGGAGAAGTAACTTTAATCTGATTATTGATTTGGAAAGATTAACGCGTTAGATTACTCGTTACTAAAAAAAGTGGTCAGATTAGTACCGGCATCAGTGATAATCATAATATAATATATAATAATAACAATACTACAATACAATTTTAGAGAAAGAGACAAAAAGAACCTGATGAAACAAAACAAAACAGATAAAACCAACTAACAATGAACATAAAAAATATAGAAATAAATAAGTGTTTCCTGTGAACACCTAGTGACTCTTACACCTCCACTTCATCCCTGTTTTATTTAAGTTTTGGTTTTTTTTGTTTGTTTGGTTTTTTGTTTGGTTTTTTGTTTGTTTGTTTCGGTCAAAACATATTTTCAATGTGTTAATTTCTTCAGTGATTTCCTCCAGAACTACTACAAAACTGCTGCATCGTAGTAAGAGCAGAATACTACTTGAATGAATCTGAATAAGGAAAGTTGGTTTTTTTTCTCACTAAATGGATGCTGCACTCACTGCAGTTTATTGTCTGGAATAGTCCCAGATTGCATTTCAGATCTAGAATTCAAACATTTTCATGTGGGTGGTGTTGGGAGGTAATTTTGGGTTTCAGCTTTTTTGTTTTACACCACTTTCATGCCTGAATATGTCAATTGTGAGTCACTTTTGTGCAGATTAAAGTCACTAACTGGGACTCCTGTCTTGTTGCAAGAAAGAAACGAGAATCGTCCTCCGTTCTGTTCACACAGCTCCAAACGCTGCGCGGCTCTCTGACAAGTCAAGTTACAACAATAGAGTCCAGTCGGAATTAATAAATTCACACATTAATAAATTTACACCTCTTTCCAAATGTTGTAATACAAACAAACTGCAATCGATCAAAATGTTTTTTCCTCCAAAAACGAGACGTCCTGCGCTGACATGGGGCAGCCAGCTGAGCTCAGCTCAAAGGTACGGAGAGACATTCATGCCAAAATGTCTGAAAGGAAATGCGTTTGACAAAAACTACAGATTTTATTTATTTTTATTTATGTCCAGAGATCAAGGATCCAGTGACCAATTTAAAATGTTGTTGACATAGAAAACCTGAAAAGCCTACTTTTAGTACACAGAAAATTCACAAGCGTTATCGATAAGGGAATATTCTTCTTGTACTTCATCATATCATCATGACCATCAACATCACAATTACCATCATCACCATCATCATCATCATTGCCATCATCACCATCACCATCACTATCATCATCATCAATCTTAGAAACATGGTGTCTAACCAGATCCTTACTCTGGATGGCATTGCCCTGACCTCTAGTAATACTGTGAGAAATCTTGGAGTCATTTTTGATCAGGCCCCCGCCCCCCCCAAAAAACTCATTTCTCTTAACCCCATACTGATACGCGGGCAATATCACCCAAGTCATCCAGAGGCATACATTTTTAACTTATGGTTCAACTTTTAAGCAAACTAATTTTGGACAAGTTATTTAAATTAATGTCATGTCTGAAGTTTTATAAAGTGAAAATTTCAGATATATATGTTTTAGTTTTAAAGTCTTGGAGTCATTTTTGATCAGGATATGTCATTCAAAGCGCATATTAAACAAATATGCAGGACTGCTTTTTTGCATTTACGCAATATCTCTAAAATCAGAAAGGTCTTGTCTCAGAGTGATGCTGAAAAACTAATTCATGCATTTATTTCCTCTAGGCTGGACTATTGTAATTCATTATTATCAGGTTGTCCTAAAAGTTCCCTAAAAAGCCTTCAGTTAATTCAAAATGCTGCAGCTAGAGTACTGACGGGGACTAGAAGGAGAGAGCATATCTCACCCATATTGGCCTCTCTTCATTGGCTTCCTGTTAATTCTAGAATAGAATTTAAAATTCTTCTTCTTACTTATAAGGTTTTGAATAATCAGGTCCCATCTTATCTTAGGGACCTCGTAGTACCATATCACCCCAATAGAGCGCTTCGCTCTCAGACTGCAGGCTTACTTGTAGTTCCTAGGGTTTGTAAGAGTAGAATGGGAGGCAGAGCCTTCAGCTTTCAGGCTCCTCTCCTGTGGAACCAGCTCCCAATTCAGATCAGGGAGACAGACACCCTCTCTACTTTTAAGATTAGGCTTAAAACTTTCCTTTTTGCTAAAGCTTATAGTTAGGGCTGGATCAGGTGACCCTGAACCATCCCTTAGTTATGCTGCTATAGACGTAGACTGCTGGGGGGTTCCCATGATGCACTGTTTCTTTCTCTTTTTGCTCTATCAATCAATCAATGTCGCCGAGTGGGGAAAAACGGTTAGAGATGTGAACGGGTTGGCGGTGTACACGGGGCTTCTGTTTAGAACTACGCTTCCTCCTCACAGTCACCCAGTCGGCCTGCTTTCCCGGCTGCTCGGGATCTGCCAGGGGGTAACTAACGGCGTCTAAGCTACCTTGGTCCGCACCGACTACAGGGGCCTGGCTAGCTGTAGAATTTTCCATGGTGCGGAGCCGAGTCTCCAATTCGCCCAGCCTGGCCTCCAAAGCTACGAATAAGCTACACTTATTACAAGTACCGTTACTGCTAAAGGAGGCCGAGGAATAACTAAACATTTCACACCCAGAGCAGAAAAGTGCGGGAGAGACAGGAGAAGCCGCCATGCTAAATCGGCTAAGAGCTAGTAGCTACGCTAAGCTAGCGGATTCCTAAAAACACGCAAAGTGAATAATGTGTAAATAATTTAGAGGTGATTCAGCAGAAGGAGTGCTTTAGTTAAGGCACGTAAAGATTACACTGGGAAACAAATCGTAATCTAGATAACTAGATCAATCTAACTGCGCAGATTAAACAGCTAACAGATACAGAAAAACACCGCTGTGCTCCGGAACAGGAAGTGATACAATAACGCAGTGAGAGCCAACCACCAGTAGAGGCAAGCATCTTGCACCACTCTGCATTTAATCATTAGTGATCGATCTCTGCTCCCCTCCACAGCATGTCTTTTTCCTGGTTCTCTCCCTCAGCCCCAACCAGTCCCAGCAGAAGACTGCCCCTCCCTGAGCCTGGTTCTGCTGGAGGTTTCTTCCTGTTAAAAGGGAGTTTTTCCTTCCCACTGTAGCCAAGTGCTTGCTCACAGGGGGTCGTTTTGACCGTTGGGGTTTTACATAATTATTGTATGGCCTTGCCTTACAATATAAAGCGCCTTGGGGCAACTGTTTGTTGTGATTTGGCGCTATATAAAAAATTGATTGATTGATTGATTGATCATCATCACCATCGCCATAACAACCATCATCAACAATTACATTCACCATCATCATTATCACCATCATCATCATCATCACCATCAACTTCAACATAACCATCAGTATCATCAGCACAACTGGCAGCAGTATCATAATCACCAGCATCATCATCACCACTGGCATCAGCATCACCATCGTCATCATCATCATCTTCTTCTTCTTCATCACATCAACATCACAATTACCATCATCACACCATCATCATCATCACTGTCATGGCCATCATCACCATCATTATCATCATCATCACCACATCATCCTCGCAATTACCATCACCATTATCTTAATCATCATCATCACACTCATCATCATCATCATGCCCATCAACATCATCATCATTACCACCAGCTTGGGACTCCGGCAAGGATGGCTGCATTCCCCCCCCACCCCTCCTCTCCTCCTTTCTGTTCACCTGTCTCTGCTCTGACCAGACTGTGAATTATTCAAATTAATATTTGGATTAACCATAGAATTGATCAGCTGGTCTCTCAATGCTATTGACACCATTTTTTTTTTTTTTTTTTGACAAGGAAATCAGGGTTGGGGGACCCTGCGTGCCCTAATAGAACCTACCCAGCAGGCTATGCTCTTGACGCCTGAGAGAATGGAGTGTGACATGTGGCTCCACTCTCTGTGGAAGACGTTGAGGATTTATTTCTATTCCCTTTTATGGTGGGAGGTTTGGTGCTGATTGGTTTGTGTGCTGCCCTGACCCACAGGAATATTAGCAAGATGGCTGCTTCCAGAATCTCTTCCCCACATCTGTCCATCATGATTAATGAGCTGTGCAATCTCAATCTGCATGAACTCTTGAACTCAAACACAAAATGGATACCATCGCGGAGCATATGGCTGCATTGCAAAGGAATGGGATGCTGAGTACTGGAGAATATTCCTCATAAATTTGGACTCTGGACAGTCAGAGGTGCAGTAATAGGAATTCTGTATCTCCCAGTCTAACATCAACATAGCACCCTTATCGGCTCCTGAAGGTCAAATGCCCTGCTCTTCCCCCAGAAGGATCTACGGCAGAGGTCTCAATCCAGTTCCAGAAAGGGCCGAGAGGGTGCAGGCTTTCTGTGCAACCACCCACTCCAGCAGGTGATTTCACTGATTAACATCACTTTGAGCAGGTGGAATCAGTTAATCAGTGAAATCACCTGCTGGAGTGGGTGGTTGCACAGAAAGCCTGCACCCTCTCTGCCCTTTCTGGAACCAGTTTGAGACCTCTGATCTACGGCCTTGGTGAAGGAATTCGGCTCCCCCTTCTTATCTATCTACCCCCCTCCCCCCAGCCTGCTGTTGCCTAGCAATGTCAGACTTCACACACACACGGACAGAAACTGACAGAACTCATCTGCACACAATGCATGTCTCCCTTCCCCCATCTCCATTACCCACCGCTCCATGTCTCTCCACTCCCCTCACCCTGGCTTCTTCCCTGCCACCTCGAAGGCAGCATGGCTTAACTGCTGCAGCCTTCAACTCCCAAACCTGGGCGACGCGGGCCGCTCCTGCTGCGGCCTTCACCCACTTTACCTCAATTCGAATGATGGACTGCTTCATGTTTAGTGCACATAAACAATGTCAAATGTATATGTGTTGTTTTTAATTCTGATGTGTGCCATTATTACGGTAAACAAGCAATAATTGTGGATAAATTGCTATATCTTGTCTGAGGTAATTGGAGTGTAAACGTAATTTCGTTGTTGTTGCACTCGTGTAATGACAATGACAATAAATCTCATCTCACCACCATCATCTTCATCATCATCATCATCGCCATCATCATCATCAGCGCCATCACTATAACCACCATCATCATCATCATCAATATCACAATCATCATCACCTTTGGCATCACATCATCATCAACATCACCATCATCATCATCATGACCATATTCACCATCATCATCATCATCACCATAAGCATCATCCTCACAATTACCATCACCATCAGCATCATCATACTCATCATCACCATGATCACCATCATGACTGTATCCACCATCATAATCATCTTCACCATCTCATTCGCCATAATCATCATCATCATCATCATCATCACTTTCATCATCACAATCATCACTATCATCATCACCATCATCGCAATCATCACCATCATAATCATCATAATCACCAGCATCATAATCACAATCACCACTACCATCATCATCACTATCAGCATCATCACCATCATTATCATCACCATCACCATCATTCTCACAATTATCATCACCACTATCATCATCTTCATCATCATCACCACCATCATCATCATCATCACCATCAGCATAACCACCATCATCATCATCATCATCATCACAATCATCATCACCTTTGGCATCAAATCATCATGACCATCATCACCATCATGACCGTATCCACCATCATCATCATCATCATCACCACCTTATTCACCGTCGTCATCATTACCATCATAACTATTTTCATCACCATCTTCGTCATCATCACAATCACCACTACCATCATCAGTGTTATCATCACATCATCATCATCATCATCATCATCATCATCATGACCTCAGTGCAGCTTTTGATACTGTTGACCATAAAATTTTATTACAGAGATTAGAGCATGCCATAGGTATTAAAGGCACTGCGCTGCAGTGGTTTGAATCATATTTATCTAATAGATTACAATTTGTTCATGTAAATGGGGAGTCTTCTTCACAGACTTATGGAGTTCCACAAGGTTCTGTGCTAGGACCAATTTTATTCACTTTATACATGCTTCCCTTAGGCAGTATTATTAGACAGCATTGCTTAAATTTTCATTGTTACGCAGATGATACCCAGCTTTATCTATCCATGAAGCCAGACACACACCAATTAGTTAAACTGCAGGAATGTCTTTCAGACAGAAAGATATGGATGACCTCTAATTTCCTGCTTTTATATTCAGATAAAACTGAAGTTATTGTACTTGGCCCCACAAATCTGAGAAACATGGTGTCTAACCAGATCCTTACTCTGGATCAATCAATCAATCAATCAATCAATTTTTTTATATAGCGCCAAATCACAACAAACAGTTGCCCCAAGGCGCTTTATATTGTAAGGCAAGGCCATATAATAATTACGTAAAAACCCCAACGGTCAAAACGACCCCCTGTGAGCAAGCACTTGGCGACAGTGGGAAGGAAAAACTCCCTTTTAACAGGAAGAAACCTCCAGCAGAACCGGGCTCAGGGAGGGGCAGTCTTCTGCTGGGACTGGTTGGGGCTGAGGGAGAGAACCAGGAAAAAGACATGCTGTGGAGGGGAGCAGAGATCAATCACTAATGATTAAATGCAGAGTGGTGCATACAGAGCAAAAAGAGAAAGAAACACTCAGTGCATCATGGGAACCCCCCAGCAGTCTAAGTCTATAGCAGCATAACTAAGGGATGGTTCAGGGTCACCTGATCCAGCCCTAACTATAAGCTTTAGCAAAAAGGAAAGTTTTAAGCATAATCTTAAAAGTAGAGAGGGTGTCTGTCTCCCTGATCCGAATTGGGAGCTGGTTCCACAGGAGAGGAGCCTGAAAGCTGAAGGCTCTGCCTCCCATTCTACTCTTACAAACCCTAGGAACTACAAGTAAGCCTGCAGTCTGAGAGCGAAGCGCTCTATTGGGGTGATATGGTACTATGAGGTCCCTAAGATAAGATGGGACCTGATTATTCAAAACCTTATAAGTAAGAACAAGAATTTTAAATTCTATTCTAGAATTAACAGGAAGCCAATGAAGAGAGGCCAATATGGGTGAGATATGCTCTCTCCTTCTAGTCCCCGCTAGTACTCTAGCTGCAGCATTTTGAATTAACTGAAGGCTTTTCAGGGAACTTTTAGGACAACCTGATAATAATGAATTACAATAGTCCAGCCTAGAGGAAATAAATGCATGAATTAGTTTTTCAGCATCACTCTGAGACAAGACCTTTCTAATTTTAGAGATATTGCGTAAATGCAAAAAGCAGTCCTATATATTTGTTTAATATGGGCTTTGAATGACATATCCTGATCAAAAATGACTCCAAGATTTCTCACAGTATTACTAGAGGTCAGGGTAATGCCATCCAGAGTAAGGATCTGGTTAGACACCATGTTTCTAAGATTTGTGGGGCCAAGTACAATAACTTCAGTTTTATCTGAGTTTAAAAGCAGGAAATTAGAGGTCATCCATGTCTTTATGTCTGTAAGACAATCCTGCAGTTTAGCTAATTGGTGTGTGTCCTCTGGCTTCATGGATAGATAAAGCTGGGTATCATCTGCGTAACAATGAAAATTTAAGCAATGCCGTCTAATAATACTGCCTAAGGGAAGCATGTATAAAGTAAATAAAACCTGACTGAAACTCTTCAAATAGACCATTCCTCTGCAGATGATCGGTTAGCTGTTTTACAACTACCCTTTCAAGAATTTTTGAGAGAAAAGGAAGGTTGGAGATTGGCCTCTAATTAGCTAAGATAGCTGGGTCAAGTGATGGCTTAAAAGCCTGTGGTACATAGCCAACTAATAAAGATAGATTGATCATATTTAAGATCGAAGCATTAAATAATGGTAGGGCTTCCTTGAGCAGCCTGGTAGGAATGGGGTGTAATAGACATGTTGATGGTTTGGATGAAGTAACTAATGAAAATAACTCAGACAGAACAATCTGAGAGAAAGAGTCTAACCAAATACCGGCATCACTGAAAGCAGCCAAAGATAACGATACGTCTTTGGGATGGTTATGAGTAATTTTTTCTCTAATAGTTAAAATTTTATTAGCAAAAAAAGTCATGAAGTCATTACTAGTTAAAGTTAAAGGAATACTCGGCTCAATAGAGCTCTGACTCTTTGTCAGCCTGGCTACAGTGCTGAAAAGAAACCTGGGGTTGTTCTTATTTTCTTCAATTAGTGATGAGTAGTAAGATGACCTAGCTTTATGGAGGGCTTTTTTATAGAGCAACAGACTCTTTTTCCAGGCTAAGTGAAGATCTTCTAAATTAGTGAGACGCCATTTCCTCTCCAACTTACGGGTTATCTGCTTTAAGCTGCGAGTTTGTGAGTTATACCACGGAGTCAGGCACTTCTGATTTAAAGCTCTCTTTTTCAGAGGAGCTACAGCATCCAAAGTTGTCTTCAATGAGGATGTAAAACTATTGACGAGATACTCTATCTCACTTACAGAGTTTAGGTAGCTACTCTGCACTGTGTTGGTATATGGCATTAGAGAACATAAAGAAGGAATCATATCCTTAAACCTAGTTACAGCGCTTTCTGAAAGACTTCTAGTGTAATGAAACTTATTCCCCACTGCTGGGTAGTCCATCAGAGTAAATGTAAATGTTATTAAGAAATGATCAGACAGAAGGGAGTTTTCAGGGAATACTGTTAAGTCTTCAATTTCCATACCATAAGTCAGAACAAGATCTAAGATATGATTAAAGTGGTGGGTGGACTCATTTACATTTTGAGCAAAGCCATTTGAGTCTAATAATAGATTAAATGCAGTGTTGAGGCTGTCATTCTCAGCATCTGTGTGGATGTTAAAATCGCCCACTATAATTATCTTATCTGAGCTAAGCATTAAGTCAGACAAAAGGTCTGAAAATTCACAGAGAAACTCACAGTAACGACCAGGAGGACGATAGATAACAACAAATAAAACTGTTTTTTGGGACTTCCAATTTGGATGGACAAGACTAAGAGTCAAGCTTTCAAATGAATTAAAGCTCTGTCTGGGTTTTTGATTAATTAATAAGCTGGAATGGAAGATTGCTGCTAATCCTCCACCTCGGCCCGTGCTACGAGCGTTCTGGCAGTTAGTGTGACTCGGGGGTGTTGACTCATTAAACTAACATATTCATCCTGCTGTAACCAGGTTTCTGTAAGGCAGAATAAATCAATATGTTGATCAATTATTATATCATTTACTAACAGGGACTTAGAAGAGAGAGACCTAATGTTTAATAGACCACATTTAACTGTTTTAGTCTGTGGTGCAGTTGAAGGTGCTATATTATTTTTTCTTTTTGAATTTTTATGCTTAAATAGATTTTTGCTGGTTATTGGTGGTCTGGGAGCAGGCACCGTCTCTACAGGGATGGGGTAATGAGGGGATGGCGGGGGAGAGAAGCTGCAGAGAGGTGTGTAAAACTATAACTCTGCTTCCTGGTCCCAACCCTGGATAGTCACGGTTTGGAGGATTTAAGAAAATTGGCCAGATTTCTAGAAATGAGAGCTGCTCCATCCAAAGTGGGATGGATGCCGTCTCTCCTAACAAGACCAGGTTTTCCCCAGAAGCTTTGCCAATTATCTATGAAGCCCACCTCTTCTGTCTGGATGGCATTACCCTGACCTCCAGTAATACTGTGAAAAAGCTTGGAGTCATTTTTGATCATGATATGTCCTTCAATGCGCATATTAAGCAAATATGTAGGACTGCTTTTTTGCATTTGCGCAATATCTCTAAAATTAGAAAGGTCTTGTCTCAGAGTGATGCTGAAAAGCTAATTCATGCATTTATTTCCTCTAGGCTGGACTATTGTAATTCATTATTATCAGGTTGTCCTAAAAGTTCCCTGAAAAGCCTTCAGTTAATTCAAAATGCTGCAGCTAGAGTACTAACGGGGACTAGAAGGAGAGAGCATATCTCACCCATATTGGCCTCTCTTCATTGGCTTCCTGTTAATTCTAGAATAGAATTTAAAATTCTTCTTCTTACTTATAAGGTTTTGAATAATCAGGTCCCATCTTATCTTAGGGACCTCATAGTACCATATCACCCCAATAGAGCGCTTCGCTCTCAGACTGCAGGCTTACTTGTAGTTCCTAGGGTTTGTAAGAGTAGAATGGGAGGCAGAGCCTTCAGCTTTCAGGCTCCTCTCCTGTGGAACCAGCTCCCAATTCGGATCAGGGAGACAGACACCCTCTCTACTTTTAAGATTAGGCTTAAAACTTTCCTTTTTAAAAAAGCTTATAGTTAGGGCTGGATCAGGTGACGCTGAACCATCCCTTAGTTATCTCTCCCCTCAGCCCCAACCAGTC
Source organism: Thalassophryne amazonica (assembly GCF_902500255.1). Taxonomy (NCBI): domain Eukaryota; kingdom Metazoa; phylum Chordata; class Actinopteri; order Batrachoidiformes; family Batrachoididae; genus Thalassophryne; species Thalassophryne amazonica. The sequence continues at coordinate 4,196,410 of NC_047110.1, forward strand.
CCAGCAGAAGACTGCCCCTCCCTGAGCCTGGTTCTGCTGGAGGTTTCTTCCTGTTAAAAGGGAGTTTTTCCTTCCCACTGTTGCCAAGTGCTTGCTCATAGGGGGTTGTTTTGACCGTTGGGATTTTTCTGTAATTATTGTATGGCTTTTGCCTTACAGTATAAAGCGCCTTGGGGCAACTGTTTGTTGTGATTTGGCGCTATATAAATAAAATTGATTTGATTTGATTTTGATCATCACTCTCATCATCACCATTATTATCATCATCATGACCGTATCCACCATCATAATCATCATCACCATCTCATTCGCCATCATCATCATCACATCATCATGACCATCATCACCATCATGACCATATCCACCGTCATCCATCATCATCACAATCACAATCAGCAGCTTCATCATTACCATCATCACCATTATCATCATCATCATCTCAATCACCACTATCATCATCATCATCACTATCATCATCGCCATCATTATCATCATCATCATCATCACCAGCATCATCATCACCATTATCATCATCATCATCTCAATCACCACTATCATCATCATCATCACTATCATCATCGCCATCATTATCATCATCATCATCATCACCAGCATCATCATCACCATCATCGCCATCATTATCATCATCATCATCATCACTATTATCATCACCATTGTCACTATCATCATCACCATCATCATAATCATCATCACCATCATCCTCACAATTACCATCACCATCGTTTTCATCACACTCATCATCACCATCACCACCATCTTCATCATCATCATGTCCATCAACATCATTACCACCACCATAACCACCATCATCCTCATCATCACCTTTGGCATCACATCATCATGACCATCATCACCATCATCATTATCATCACATTTGGCATCATCATCATCATGCCCATCTACATTAATATCACTGTTAGCATCACCACCATCATCATCATCATCATGACCATATCCATCATCATCATCATCATCATCATGACCATATCCATCATCATCATCATCATCATCATCAACACCATCTCTTTCACCATCGTCATCATTACCATCATCACCATTTTCATCACCATCTTTGTCATCATCATCATCATCATCACAATCATAATCGCCATTACCATCATCATCAGTATTATCATCACCATCATCACCATCAATATCATCATCATCCTCACAATTACCATCACCATCAGCATCATCACACTCATCATCATGACCGTATCCACCATCATAATCATAATCACTATCTCATTCCCCATCATCATTACCATCATCACCATTTTCATCACCATTATCATCATCATTATCATCATCATTATCATCATCATCATCATCATCATCATCACATCACAATCATTATGATCGTCAGTAAATTAAATGCTTTCATGTGTTTTATAAATCTTTGCATTTCCCCCTGTAGTTAAAAATCCTAAACGTGCATTTCATTTTCAAATTTTTAATTCAAATCAATTTATGAAAACTTCACACACACTGACAGCAAAAAATACATTTGCAAATATCCCTCATCAGCTTTCTTTCTTTCTTTCTTCCTTTCTTTCTTTCTTTCTACTTATTTTCTTTGTTTCTGTTTATCTTGTTTCTTTACAATTTTTTCTTTCTTTCATTTTGTTTACCTTTGTCTTTGTTTTCTTTCTGTGGTTCTTTTTTATTTTTGTCTTTATTTATCTCCTTTTCCTTTGTCTTTATCCTTTTCTGTATTTTTACTTACACTCACTTTTAAATATTTATTTAAATTTAGTTTATCAATCAATCAATCAATATACTTTATTGCGGACTCAACTACATAGCATAATAAGAATAGGTACTGGTCCAAATCTTTATCTTCTTTCTTTCTATTTAGTTAGTTATTTTTTCTATTTATTTCAGTTTTGTCTTCGTCATTTTCTGTCCTTTTCTTCTTTCTCACCTTTCTCTCTTGTTCTTTCTTTCATTATTTCTCCCTCTTTCTTCCATTCTTTCTTTTTGTTGTCATCTTCTCATAAAGAGCAAACCTCTGATGGAGAGACTCACAGTCTTACCTTTCTGATGCATGATGATGATGATGATGATTAGGGGCACAAAGTTTGTTGTCTTCCAGCAGCTCCTTTCTCCTCCTCCTTCCTCTAATCAGTTTCTCTTTGACTGAAGAGACAAGTGCAGTGATGCAGAGGATTTTACCCCGAGGGCGGAGGCGGGGAGGATAAATGGGATGGACTGTAGGGTGGAGTTATACACAGCTCATCTGTCATTTCATTTCACCAGGCTTGATTGACAGGCAGAGATTTTAATTGAGATTGAACACGGTTTCTATCTATCTATCTATCTATCTATCTATCTATCTATCTATCTATCTATCTATCTATCTATCTATCTATCTATCTATCTATCTATCTATCTATCTATCTATCTATCTATCTATCTATCTATCTATCTATCTATCTATCTATCTATCTATCTATCAGCATTTGGATTTGCTTGCGTTTGATTTTAGCTATTTTCTGTGGTTGTTTTCTGTATGTGTTTAGTCTCTTGTTTGTCTCTTTCTTGCTTGGGCTTTCTTGTCCCTATCTCTCTTGTCTTTCTCTTGGTGCTTGGTGGTGGGCGTTTCACTCTGTCTGGCCACACCCTGTTCTGGTGCTTTCCACACATCTATTCCTAATCTGTAGCTCATCACCTGGGTGTATATAAGCTCCACCAGTTGCACATCCCTCGCCAGATTGATGCACCTTGTGCCTTCTCTCCAGCTGTGTTTGTGTTCTCTTGTGTTTTTGGATCACCTGTCTGTTTGTTTGATCATGCCCATGCCTGCTGCTTCTCTTGGACTGCCTTACTGTGTACCGGCCCCAGCTAAGTACTTCATTAAACCGTTTTACACTACAGAGCTTTGTGGTTAAGTCGTGCATTTGTGTCCAGCCATCCCTGTCCACTACACCTGATTCTATCTATCTATCTGGGCAGCACTGTGGTTCAGTTGTTAGCACTGTTGCCTCACAGCAAGAGGGTCATGGGTTTGATTCCCACCTGTGTCTTTTCTGTGTGCAGTTTGCATGTTCTCCCCATGTTTGTGTGGGTTCCTTCCGGGTGCTCTGGGTTCCTCCCACATTTGAAGACATGCCGGGTAGGTGGATTGGAAACTCTATAATTCTCCAAGTCGCCCTTTGAAGATATATCTGCTATTTTGCTCATAATTAGCTTTGCATGCTAACAATGTTAAAAGTTATTAAATTGTATAAAATGTTTTGTGTTCGTTATTTTGAAAAAGTAACAAATGTTTAGAAGTATGTGCACCGTCCAGTTCTAATGAATTAGGTACTGGTGTGATATTTCTGCCATAATGTGTTTAAGGGAGTTATCATAATGCCAAATGAATGAAATGTGTAGGCTTATGCTTTGATGGGTGTTTAATTGATTTATGATGGTTTTCAAATGATACAATATTACATGGGTTGATTAAGGATTATAATATGTGTTTGTGATGAATTGTACTGACCATGTGTAACTGCTGACGTGTTGTTGATTTCCTGTAGGTAAGCCTGGCATTAACCACTTTGAATAAAGTCATTATTTGATGCTGGCATGATGTTTATGCTATAATATGTTTAAGGATCTGATATTTTGCTAAACTACACATAATCCTTTGGAAATGCTTTGGATGATTTATGTAGTTGGAATAATGTTTCATCATTATAAACTGTTCAAATGTATTACTGTTGTTGACTGAACTTTGATGTATTTTTCTTTTGACTCCCTGTTACTGAAACTTTTGACTGTTAAGAGGACAGTCAGTTAGCCCCAGACACCACCACACCTCCACTATGCTATCTCTCCCCCCAATTTCCCGAAGACCATTCATGTCACACCCCGGCCTTCCCCCAGCCACCAGTTAGAAGAAGATGGTAACCCCAACTGAACTAAACTGAACTGTATAAAGACTGTGGGTTTCCAGATTTCGGGGTTCTTTGCTGACACACAACCTGTTGGTATCGTTGTTGTATAATAAAGTGTGTTGCATTGAACCCACCCTGCGCTCGGTTGTTGATAATCTGCTGATCTGCTCTGCTGTATTCTTCAATAAACCCTTGAATTGAATTGAATTCTGAGTTTTTTGTGTCTCTCACAGTTCACGAACACTCAAGGAACACTTCCAGGTCCTTTGGGACATGGGGAAGGGTGGTATCCTCAACAAAATGTTGTATGGCTGGGGGGCCAGGCTGCCTTTTTGTTTCTGTCTTTTGTTTTTCCTTCCAGGTGGCTTGCATTTGGGACTGAGTGGCTGTGTTGCTGAGGTTATCAGGACCTCACCCTGATCACCTGCGGCTCGTCAGGACTCACAGCTGAGGTGCATCTATATGGATTGGAACATGGTGGCATTTAAGACTGGAGTATACAGTGTGTATTTGCCAGAGACTCGACCTTGTGACCAGACGGGTGAGATCGTCGTCTCGGGAGCCATCTCATCAACAGTGGATGCAGAGAACGTCCAGGGTTTGATGCACGGTCTGTGAAAGAGGAGGGGGTGAGGTCTCACGCTCGTCAGCACACTTCATGAGGTACGTTAGATTTTGTGACTAACATCTATACAGTCAGTAAATGTGGTGTCCCTCACACCTTTATTATATTGAGCTGTATGTTAGTCATGTATCGGCTTCCACTGCAGTGGAGTTTTGTGAACTGGATGTTCCATGCCTGCAGGTTGGGAAGCTGATTAGTAATCAAGCCAGGAAGTGTTTGCTGTTTGTACACCTTTAAGTGTTCTCTCTGTATGTAGAGTGTGGACTCACATAATGGTTCCTTCTTTCACAGACTCGGTTTGTTGCGGCCACCTGGGGGGTGTCGGCGGGGTCCTTGGGTCCGAACAGCTTCTGGCTCCGGACCGTTAGCGCTGCTGGGAGCGCACCACGCCAGACCGCACTTTCTTTTGTTATTTTTTGTATCACTATTATGTATTAAATTCAGTTAGCCTTTGTACCGTACTCTGCTTATTTCATACTGGGTCCTTCAAACGCTGGTCGGTTCTCCGAGCTGCGTCCGACACATAACACAAAATTGGTGACCCCAACGTGATCGTGAGTTACACAATTATTCTTAAAAGAAATTGTAATTGTGTGTTATTATCTATTGAGAATTCCAACTGGAGTTACTGCGGAGTCTGCTGTCGGATCAAAGGATGCCCTACTTCCATCATCAGACACCACTCACACCCTTGGCTAGCCATACTTAAAGGTAAGCAGAACCTTTTCTAAATCTGCACATTGGCGATTTTAAAAAGTGTGTGGTGTCCGTGGGAAGGCAGGTGTCTCCGTTTCGTTAACACCAGAACAGATCAAAGTTCTGAGAAAGAAAAGTACCATTACAGTATAAAAATAGGGAGTTAGAGAAACAGAAAAATAAGAGGAGTCACAGAGAAATAGAAAAATATGAGTAAGAAGAAATAGAGAAGTAACCGGTATACTGAGAGGAAATATATGTCAAAGAAGCAGTTTAAGAGTTTAGTAGTAAAATAACATTACCACATAGAAGTAAGACAGCGAAGAGAAAAAAGTGCACAGAGAGATTAACCTTGTGGGACAAGGTCACAGTGTTGGGAGTGTTGATTGTCGGTTTTATTGTATATTGTGAAGTGGGGTGGTTCGGTGCTGGTCAGTAAATCCCCACACTGAAGAAATTCCGGGTTTGATGAAAATTCCTGTGATGCTGTTCCACGGATGAAGATTCCAGTTCTGAAGAAAATTCCAGTGGCAATAAAAGGGTTTGACCAGTCCTTTCTGTGGGGTAGATATGAATGGGAGGTTTGAATTGTTGATCATATTTAAAACCAAGGTGAGATTGTGAATTAACACCCTGCATCAGTCCACCGTGAGAAGGGGTACGCCTCATTGCACTAACACGATAGAAGGTTAGCTGGTGGATCTCTCACATTGGGCCGTGTGAGCAATAAGTCAATAAATTCAGCAACTGTGTAATTTTATCGTGTTTTCCGTTACATTTTCTGTGTGTCCTCTGTTTCAATATTTCTATTGACAATGTCTGAACCAAGGTCAATGTTGGACCTCTGGTCCTCATTTAAAACATTCTATCTCAAATCAGTGGATCAGAAAAACCAAAAAGAGGAGGAAAAAATCCCGATGTCAATTTTGACAGAAATGCAGGAGGGTGGAACTACTAAATGGCCTGATATGGGTGTTATCACCACCAGGTAGAAATTACTTACTGCTCTAGAGGACCAGTACAGGACAGTGTTGGCTGATAAAGCAGAGGCGTTTAAAGCCCGAGGATAGGACAAAAGCCTGATCAAAGCTAAAACTGTGAAGGCATTAAAAGATGCTGAGAAAAAGTACAGTCATTACCACCGTGCTGTGATTCAGATGCGTGCATGTCAAAACTGGGAGGAAACAGTGCAGGAGAGGAGAAACTCAAAAAAAGATGCAGATCCAAGTAAGGATCAAAGTGTAATAATTGATGTTGAAAAACCTAATGATGAAATCAAGTTACCGATTAAAGGAGAAATCATTCCTCTGGTAGAAGGGAAAGGCATGTACCCCTCCCAGGAGGAATATAAACATAATCCGCCACAGGTGCCACCTGCTCACTTTCAGGCTCCATTAGTAATGATTCGGACAGACATGATGGATTGTGTGGAAATACCAAGTGCACCAATTGTGACACAGCAGCCAGTGGCTGTAAGTCAGCCCCCGGTTTCAAACTAGGTTCCACCAACTGCCCATGAACAGGCCCCAAATGTGGCCTTTGAGCCTGGGCAGGGGGAACAGCATGATTTATTGCAAAATTTTGATCCATACAAACCTGAAGTGCCTATTGTTAAGCCAAAGCAGAGGTCTCCACCCAAGCCATGCAAAGAGCATGAAGGAGAAGATATAAGTGATGAGGAGGAACTGAAAGATGTAGGGTGGGACTTTCATGCATTTAAGGGTGACCTTAATGACCCAGATATGCTCAGACAGTTTGACACTTGCACAGAAAACAAATGTTCAGAGACGTCTAGAAAGACAAAGACAACAGATTATGAACAGGGCTGACCAATGGCGCAGACGCAGGGACACCCATATGTATGATTCAAATAAAAATGATTGGAGGAGTGATGATCACAGTGACTCAGAACCAGATGACTACAGACCACAGACAGAATCACTGGATTCGGAGGCTTCTGTTAGAGCAGAAGTTGATGTGGAGCTGAAAAGATTAAGAGAGGGTTTATGGAGCCAGAGGGAGAGGCAAAAAGCGGAAGCCACTGAAATGCAGCACTTTACACAGGAGCTGCTGACGCGCAAACAGGAACAGGCAGAACGGAAGTGCGTACTTCAGAAAACCACACCACAGGGTAACACACCTGAAGACACATCTGCTGAAATTGATAAATGTATACGCCAAGCCAAAGATACACTTCAGCAGATGAAAGATCTGACATTGCATCAAACCACACCCCGAACAGAGTATATGAATCTGGAGGATGAGGAGGTGCCGTATCCGGGAACATCTAGTTCCGAACCATACGTTCCACCTGGGAATTATCCACTAGTGCAGCATTGGAGCAGGCACCCAGAATACACTCCCTGGAAAACTAGGGATATTTTTACAATTAGAGACAAGCTCCCACCATTAACTGATGGTGCTGGACCCTGAATAAGACAACTGGAAGACCTCACAGGAGGCAACCAATTGACAATGGGGGACATCAGGGCACTTGTAGCTGCTTGTTCAACCACAGCTGACCAGATTGGTATTGAGGAGGCTGCACAGGTGTCCACTGCACCAGATGCAATGCCATTTGACAAATGCAGAGGGCAGTATTATGCAGCCCTCAGAGATAGATTTCTGTATTCAATCACAGCAGTAGCAGCGTCATATGCTCCAAAAGAGGGGGAATCCCCTGAAAGTTTCATTCAGCACACTATGTCAAATTGGCTGGACATGACGAGTAAACATCCAGGCACTGGTGACACAGGTGCACAGATCCTGTTTAAACAGGCTGTGTACTCAGGTCTTCCAGCTGCTGTGAAGGAAAAAATGGATGATACACCAGAAGTGGCGGTTATGCCACTTGACTGCTGGAAACTACATGTGATCCATTTTCTGAAAGGCTATAATGCAAAACTAGGTGGAGATAAGGGTGAAAAAATGAAAATGGAGCTCAGGCTCCTAAAAATGCAGCTCAAAGAAGCTGAAAATAAAGTGAACACTAAGGGATCTAAAAATACTGATCTCTTACAAATGGCTCAAGGTCAGTTTGGACTTCAGTCAGCAAATGAGCCTTTCTTTCCACCATATGTTCCACCACCTCCCTGGCCTGGCCAACCCCAGTGGCCACAAAACCAGTACCCTAATTTCATAAACAGAGGTAGAATGGGCCGAGGCTGCTTCCATTCTTGAACTAGATGGAGGGGTCAGGGTGGACGAGTAAGGGGAAGAGGGTATGGTCCAGGGGGACCACCTGCTGCTGGATGCTTTAACTGCGGTCAGCCTGGACATTGGGTCAAGAACTGCCCTCACGGGGAACTACCACCGCCCACCCAGCAGGAAGCGCCACAAGGAGCACTGCCAACCTCCCAAGGGAACCCCTTTTGGAACCAAGGAGGTCAGTTTCCTCAATAGGGAGGCCTAGAGAACCCCAAGCATGGAGCTTTAGCCCCTCCAATGCTTTCTGTGGATGTGAATGAGCGGACTGTAGATTTCATGGTGGACACTCGTGCTACATACCCCACCCTGACAAAAGCTAACTACAAGTTGTCGCTGTCTGCAAGCTCAGTGAGAGTGATGGGGTTCTCTGGGAAACCTGTGGCTATACCATTGTCTGTTGAAGTTCTGGTGTGCATGGGGACTCAAAAATTCATGCACCAGTTTCTTGCTTCTCCGGACTGTCCAGTGAACCTGCTGGGACGAGACATCATGGTCAAGTGTGGTGTGGAAGTATTATGCTCTGACAGAGGAGCTGTGGTTCGTTTGAAAGATGGTCAGACTCTGACATGTGATGCCCATCTGGAGAATGGGATGTTCCTATTCTAGCCGACTCCACACCATCAGCTGCAACGGACCATGCTGAGATTTATTGATGATTGCTCTGTGCAGAGACTGCAAAAATGCATGGCATCCTCTCTTTCTTCACTCAATGGAAGCCCTGAATACAGTCTCTCCAGCCCTGTATTCATCCACCTGATCCTTTTCATGTCACCCTAAATTACACCAGACAGACTGATTTAATCTATGATGAAGCTTTCGAGGAAGAGCTTGATCACACATATTGGTTTATTGTGTCCTTGGGTATTTTAGTGGGACAGGAAGGTGTGGTTGCAGTGGTGGAATTGGAGGAAGATCAGAAAGAGTGGTTCACACTCTCAGAAATTTCTTATCCTCATATTTCACTGTCTTTGCATCCTGGCCATCAAGCCAAGGAACTGGGTCCTATGACCAAAAGATTGAAAGCAGTCACAGATTGGCGACCTACTGGTTTACCCCAGGTGCAGTAATCACCATCGTCTAAGGTGTATTGGATACCTCATATGTGCGTGATACAGTCAGCTTGGAGAAACAGTTTGTGGAAAGACACCATGGTGCAGAACAAACTGACCATGAAAACACTGACACATTGCTGGAGACTCTGCCCTCGAAACTTTGGACAGCCTCTTCAATGGATGTTGGTAGAATTCAAATACCACCTGTCACATTTGAAGTGACACCAGGACCACCAGTGTGGGTTCCACAGTATCCAATCTCATCCACAGCAGCTCAAGGGATCAAAAACACAATTGATGGGTTAATACAAGCAGGAGTACTTATTGAGATACAATCTGACTGGAACACGCCAATCTTGCCTGTTCCAAAACCAAACTCCGACAAGTACCAAAAAGTACCAAACTCCATGACCTATGAAGAATAAATGACAGAATCCAGACCAAATGTTTGCCAGTGCCTAATCCTTACACTGCACTTTCCTTATTGACACCACAGCACAAGTTTTTCACAGTAATTGACTTGGCTAATGCCTTCTTCTCTGTTCCTCTAGCCCCAGACTTACAACATATTTTTGCATTCACATATTTGGGAAAACAGTACACATACACATCAATGCTACAAGGCTTTGTTTTGTCTACAGGTCTGTTTAACTATGCCCTCAAACAACTCTTAAAGGATGTAGTACTTCCTCCTGGAGTTTTGTTGGTTCAGTATGTTGATGACATTCTCATAGCTGCGGATGCTGATCACTTATGTCACGATGCCACAAAAGTGGTTTTGAATGTCCTGGCTGAAAAGAGGTTTAAAGTAAGCAAGGCCAAGCTTCAAGTGGCTAGCCATCAAGTCTCATTCCTGGGCAGAGTTGTTTCTGGATCAATGTTGGCCTCTCATTTGGATTCCATCTTCCATTACAAAAAACCTGAAACAGTAAAAGACATGCTGTCATTTTTGGATTTAACTGGTTACAGCAGGAACTATGTACCATCTTACACTGAAAACACTGCATTGCTAAGGGGCATGGTCAAAGAACAAGGCCACAGAAATTTGAAAGCGAGACTAAATTGGACCACTGAAGCAGAACCTCAAATCATCCTGCTCAAACAACAGCTTGCACAGGCTACCTCACTAGCTGTTCCAAACTACAGTGAATGATTTTTTCTGAATGTTTCTGAAAAAGGAGGAACAATTAATACTGTCCTTTTTCAGAAGAAGGGGGGAGAGAGGAAGGTACTGATGTACAACAGTTCAAAACTTGATTCAATCGAACAAGGACAACCACCATGCACAAAACATGCAGTGGCGGTCGCTAAAGCCATCACGAGAACGGCACATGTAGTGATGTCACATCCATTGACAGTGTTGACCTCACATACAGTGGCATCTTATGTCTCATCAAAAGCATTTACAATGACAAATTTGAGACAAACCAGGTTGGAGGCAATTTTGGTACAGAACTGACTTTCTGACCGCTAGTGGACAACCAGTCAAACATTACAACATAGTGACACATTTGGCAGAGACATTGATGATGCCTGACCATGTAGCAGTGGTCAAGTGCAAGGGACACTCAAAGGACCAAGACCCTTTTGTTCAGTAGGGAAATCACAAAGCTGACGCTGCAGCTAAGGCAGCTGCAGGATATCAGGGGGAGCTGATAATGTCTATGACAGAAGAAGACAGTGAAGTGGGATTACCTTCCTTGACTAGAGAGGATGTGGTAGGGTTGCAGGAAAAACAAGGTGCATGGGAATACTCAGTCTGGAAGGACTATGGTGCAATAAAAAGAAGGTTTATGGAGAGCAGTAGATGGGAGAGTAGTGCTACCGGCTGGTTTAGCACACATTGTCATCTTAGGAGCACATGGACCTTCTCATCTGTCTAAGAGACAGACGGAGAAAATGGTCAGTCAACATTGGTGGCACCCGAAGCTGAAAGCAATGATTTCAGAACATACTGAAACATGTCTAAAATTCAATCCAAGATCAGCTATGACTCCAACAATGGGATCATATCCTGTTCCCACAGCCCCATTTCAGGAAATTGTGATTGACTTTACTGATATGGGTGCAGACAACAGAGCTCAAGGGTACAGATACTTATTGGTAGTTGTGGATGCATTCACTAAGTGGGTTGAAGCAATTCCGGCAAAAAGGAAGATGCAGCAACTGTGTGCAAATTTTTGATTAATCAGTTCATCCCAAGGCATGGGTTCCCATGAGTAAGATCTGATAATGGCTATCATTTTAAAAATGAAGACTTGGCCAAGGTGGAACAAAGTGTCGCGGCTCGTCTTTTTGGTCTTCTCAGGATGTCGTCTTTTAGATAACACAAACTAATTGCAAGTGATATGCTAGAAAGAGGACACAACACTTTAGAATAATTCAGCCTTAAGCAAGATAAAATGCACAGAGTTTTTAAGTTTATTTAAGCCTTCGACACAAAGCTTAGACAAACTGAGTCCTCTAGAGAGACTGAATATGACAACCGCGCTCGTCTATTTATTGGAGACCCGCGGGCATCGCTCCTCCTTCGACTTTTTTATTTATTTCATTCCCAAGACATGGTTTTCTATTGGAAGCGTCCTCTAGTGAACCCTAAGCAGGTGTTAGGCCATTATTTCAATGTGACAAACGCTCCCATTAAAACATGAAGGATTTACAACTGATTTTTTTTAAAAGACCTTCAGCCACAGGTGCAGCTGGCCTGAGGCCCCCTCCGCACGTGGCCTCATCCACACGTGCAGCTGGCCTGAGGCCCCCTCCGCACGTGGCCTCAGCCACACGTGCAGCTGGCCTGAGGCCCCCGCACGTGGCCTGCGGGAAAGCACCTAAAAGGCCTTGGAAAGCCCCTGACAGACTAAATGACTAATAGAGCCCTTTTTTTGGGTTGAACACCTGCTAGTTCAACCAGAGGACATACAGTTCGGATCAGGACACTTGATAGTTCATCACAGTTCAAATATGGACCTAAAAATTCTTCTACAGTCCCTCCTCTGGGACTCGAAAGAGTCCCATTACATCAACTATACTCTTGGGTTGTTTACTGACAAGACATCCTCATTTGTGCATTGCAATAAAAAAGAAAAACACATCACTCGAGTTACTGATAACTCTGGTGCGGATATGAATATCAGTGATACTTCACACGGTAAATATATTGCAGTGCAGGTGAACCTACATACTAAGGCACAAGGTGAGCAATTAGCTGGATTATATCAACACAAGGTGACATTCAAACATTGAGTTTTGGTGTAATTCAAGGCACTTAAAATGGCCACATAAAACAAGTTACATCAACCTCTTAATCATGGCAAAGTAAAGGCTTCACATTGACATCAGTGCAACCAATCATCTTCTGGCATCTATTGACTCACTCAACCAGAGGCTCCAACCCATTATACTTGGTTCTACATATTATTTTGTTAAAGCGTCACACATTTATTATTTAAATGCATCAAATAACCCCTACGTTACCACTATTTAGTCAACCAATCAAGAAACTATTCTAAGGTTAGCGCAGCTATGTCTAGTTAAATGATAAACACAATAAATGGTTTCCCTTCATGTCCGTCCTTAAGTCATTTGCCTTAGTCAATCATATAATGGTTTTCATTATAGGCCATTTCTCAACATTCTCCACTTTGTTTTTCTTCTTTTTCAGCTTGTTTTCTAATGCCCTTTTTGGCCAGACACCAAATTTAGGCGATGCATGTCTCTTGAGGCATGCTATAATTTAAGAAAAAGGGGTCCCTATGGTGCATTTTTACTACTAAATCTACAAACACGCCGTGTAAGGGTCCCCTTTTTATAACTTTGCAATGTGATATCTATGTGTATGCATTTAGCTTTATCTGTGTTACGCAGATGATGGTAAGGACAGACATTTACCCAACTTTCGTTACTAACATATATCCTTCTTTGTTTTTAGTTACACTCAGATTTCTGAAACCAGTCCGCAATTCAAACTCAAGAACCAAGATCATAGTCCGTGTTCAGTGCCATTACGTCAGTCCGCGCTCCTCAGCATTTACTCAGCATCTGAAGTTTTGGGAGAAGTTGGGGAACATGGGGAGGTTGGCCTTTCAGGGGTAGTGGGGGAAGGATCAGGAATTCTGGCTTTCAGACAGTCGTGCAGTTCTCTGATGGATCTTTCCAGCTCCTTGTGCTGCTTGGCCAGGTTGTACAGGGCCCCCAGAGAATTCTTGCCCACATTCAGGGTGGTGGTGGCCAGCCCTAGCTGTTCCCTTTCCATATGCTCCATCATGCAGGCTAGCATGTCCATACTAGACTGAAGACCACACAGTTGAGTATGGAGGCCCTCCTGAGCACAAGAGATGTTGGCATTGTCACGGTGTATCCTGAACAGGTATGCAGCTGTCTGACTTAGTTGTGGCATGATTTCCTCAAATAGCTCATGGGGAATGTGATTTGAGAGGGGCAGGAGCTGCTCCAAGGTTTTTGGAACAGACTCTTGTGGAAGACGAAGCTCTCGAACCAAGATTGCCATGTCCTGTGGGGTGACCATGACCAGATTAAGGTTGTGCAGTCCAGGGGACAGGAAGTACAAGGGGGAAGGCATTTCGTGTGTGGGGGGAGTATTGTTGATGTCGCACAGGCAAGTGGGTGGGACACTCTGGGCATTTAGCAGCCTGTACAAAGCTCCCCTCTGTCCTGGTGGGTGAGTTCGGCTAAGGTCTACCCCTGCTGATCCTCCTCCAGAGGTACTGGGCTGATCAGAATATCTCTCCTGCCTTGGGGGTGGAAAGCTGGGGACAGGTCCTAGCAGTGAATTGGGTCTAGGATGCACTCGGGCGGTTGCTGCATATGGCCGACCTTGGCTGCCTCCCCTGGAGGGTATCGTTGCCACTGGCACATGTGACTGTCTCCATGGCATCTGCGGAAGGGGTGTGTTCCTGAGTCCAAAGGGTCCTTCAGGTGATGGTGGAGTCCTCGGGCCGACTCTTGCTGCAGGCAGATTCTGTGAAGCCGTCATCGCCAGGTGCTGGAGCGATGAAGATCCTTCTGTTGCCAACTGGTTTAGCTGCTGGATGGATGGCGGCTGTGGCGATCAATCATGTCTCGACCATCCCTCCTGTATATCCTCTTCTCCAAACAGTTCTGAGAGTCCAATCAGACTTGATAGAGGCAGATCAGGCATAGGTCCCTGATCAGGGGAGTCTGGTCTCTCAGCCATACTCCTGTGTCCTAGTAATATACATATACGTTCATTATTACAGCTCCATGTCATTCTTTCAGATATTGTCTATCCTATCCCTCATTTTTGTGGGTGCATGTGTGTGAATGTAAATGTGCGTGCATGTCTTCTTCCTCGTCTACAATATCACCAAGCACGGTCCATCCCAGTCCTCCCTATCTGGGGTGTACGCCACAATATTAGGGAGCTGGGGCTGTCGGGGAGGATAATTGGTATTTCATCCATTTCCATATATTCTGGTTCTCTGTCTGTTTCGTTTGTGCTTTCTTCTAGGGCTCGGATGGCTAACAGGGGGAGCTGTCCTACTGTGGATGAAATCAATTTATTGACCAGAAATTTTATCAAGGGAATACCACAACATATTACCAGCAAGACCGCCACCCCTGTTAGTGCCAAGATTACACCTATCTGGTATAACCAGTCTTTCCATGATATCCACCCTCTCCTTAGAGTCCCAAACAGTGAAAACAGTGGGCCAATATTCATTCCATTCCCTACAATGTATCCAGAATCGTCAGTTTCATTTCTCCCTCCTATGGAGTTACTTAACAGTTCCTGTTGCATCTCCTCAAGTGTGATTAAGAGCTCTGTCAAATTTCCGTCTTCCCCTGTACGCATGGGAATAGCTGTGCAACATTCGGTGGCTTTGATCATAATACAAACTCCTTGTTCATCAGCCATCATCATCTCAATAGCTAATCTATTTTGCATTGTCATTAGCGAGGTGGCGTGCAGTTGTTCGGTTAAGGCTCCTACTGCTGCCAATGTCCAGTTCAGGTATCTTTGTTGATTATACCACAAGTAATTAATCCACTGCACCTCCTGGAACCTAGAACGGATTTTTGGAGTAACCCCGAACAGAGCCAATGCCCATCCCCATTTATCCGCATCTTCATCTGCTTTAACTCTGCTACTGTCTATGGCTTCTAACTGTCGGGGTATCCCTTCTGGTATCCCGTTTCTTACTGTGATGTTGTAGTCTGTTTTAAACGTCATTATTCCTCTTTTCTTACGAAGTTTCTGTGGCATGGGTTGTATTGAGTTCGGCATTTCAATTACTGTTATTGCTCCTGTGAGCATCACAGGAGCACAAAGGCCTTTCCAATTCGGGGACAGCGATGACAGGAGTTTCCTTTTTTGTCCGCATATCCAAAAGATGTCAGCTAAGGGTACCGTTCCCTTAGCTAAATTTGGAGTAGATACCCATGAAGCATGGGTGAGATTCAGTCCAATTACAGACCCCCCTGTGGCCGGTACTATTTGTTCACACTGTATGCCTGCTGCTGGCAGGGTGTGACAGACGGTAATGTTCCATGCTGTTTTGGCCGGTTTGTATTCTTGCTGCTTTTGCATACACTGTATGTGGTGTTTTGACTGGGTCGTCCCTACCTGCCAATCGCTTATGTATTGTGCTACTAAGCCTTTAGCTATACAGAATGGGTGTATCATCCCTTTCTCTATTTTAATCATAGGTGGAACGGTTCCTTCTGTACTTAGGGGCACTGGACAAAGTTTACTGTCGGCAGCATATTTTTCATCACCTACTGCCATTTTCATAACACATTGTGTATAGCATTCTGCTTGGTCTGAGTTATGTTGGGGACTCCTATAACAGTTGTTGATATCAGGTAGGGGTTTAGCCTGAGGTATCACACCTTTCCGGTGACAGGCTATGCAAGGCTTTTCACTGATCTGCCTAGCCGAAAATTTCAACCATTGGTAAAATAAATTGGTCTTCAACCCTTGTGTGCGGGCTAGGTCTGTACTGGGATCCCATCTCCCTAAGTGACTGCTTGTTTCTAGGCTTCTAATTGTCCTCTTTTTCCTTGGTTTGATTTTTACCCATTTTGTGGCTTCATGTACTGTAACAGTTACGTCTTGCTTGGTTTCCCTGCATCCTCTTTTATCACAAATGACCTCTATGTTGAGTGTTCCCTCCTCTTCACATTTGATGCTAATGGCTTCGCCTAATATGTAATCCCCCAGCTTTCCCTGTATTCCTATGTTCTTGTAGGCTTTTGATTTAATGTATACCAAATTATATGTTTTTCCTGTGTTTAGAATGCCTTGTTTAGCTGCTATTGCGGCCATGGCCACGGCACAGTCCGTTGTATGTTTTGGATGTCTATTTTCTCCCATACTGACCACCAGTAGTGTTGTCAATCCCTTGAATAATTCCTTAATCATTGCTCTGATGACTGTTGAGATGTGCTACTAGATGTGCTACTAAGTGAGCCATCACTAGATGAGCTGTCACTAGGGATGTGTGGTGTATCTGTGCTTTGTCTGGGTTGTACTTCCTGCGGTTCTTCTGTCGGTAAATCTACTGAGTTGCTGTCCGAGTCTGATGTCTCCTGTGGCCTGTCTATCTGTCGGTCTGTATTTCTGTCTGTCTGTTGGCCTGCGTCTCCAGTTGTCTCTGAGTCTGCATCTGAGTCTGTCGCTGCTCTATCTGGCAGGGATCCACTACTCTCTGAAGCTGTGCGTCGTCTTTGTTCAATCAGTCTCTGTGAGCGCCTTGGCCGGTGTTCGCCTGGCTGCAGGGAGGCGTGGCCGTCCCTCGGTGCTGCTGTAGGGTCTCTGGCTTCTCCTGCTTCCCCCCTTGGCCCGGCGGCTCTGCCAAGACGAGCTTGCCGAGGCCGCAGGGGCGCTGGGCCACCAACCCTACAGCAGTGGTTTAAATGAAACCAAGTGTCCTTACCGTCTACTTTGACTGCTGTACGTGAGGCAAGAATAACTTTGAAAGGACCTTCTCGGCGGGGCCTGTCCCACTTCTTTTTGAACACCTTGACGTAAACCAGATCACCAGGCTGGATGCTGTGATTTTCAAGTGGAATCTCTGCTTCTCTGTCTTCTGTAGCACCTTTGACCTGCAAAAAGATAGTTTTGTGTATTTGGGTTAACTGTCTCAGATAATTATGCCATTCGTCTTGTAGCTGCTCCAGCGATGGTCCTTCGTAGGGTCCTCTCAGGTATGGAATAGGCATCGGCCGACCTGTAAGAGCTTCAAATGGTGTCAAATGGGTTAGTCGGTTAGTTTGTGAGCGCATTGACAATAAAGCAAGCGGCAACGCATCCAGCCAGGTTAGTTTGCCATTGCTGTCTGCTATGATTTTTGCTAGTTTGTTCTTTAAAATGCCATTAGCCCGTTCCACTGCCCCCATTTGATTGGGGGTGATAAACACACCCAAACTTCTGTTTGATACCCAATTGTTTGAATGTTTCTTGTGTAACCTTGGCTACAAAAGCCCTACCGTTGTCAGATGAGATAGTATCTGGAATGCCAAATCTTGGAAAGACATCTCGGCACAAGAATTTGGCTACCGTTTTATGGTCTTGATTTGCAGAGGCTACTGCCTCAATCCATCGGCTGAATCTGCATATCACTACCAAAACATATCTCATTCGTTTAACTCGATTTTCAGCTCCCATGTCTATGAAATCCATCATAAGATGTCTGAATGGCCCATCAGGGACCGGAATGTGGGCTAAAGGGGCTGTGAATGATTTCCGGACCTTGTACTGTGCACATACCTCACACTCATTCAACAAACGGTCCACTGTTGCTGCCATATATGGTGACCACCAGACAGCTTTTAGTTTGTTCATAATTTGGACTCGCGAACAATGATCGGGTCCGTGGGCCCAAATGATTGCATGTCGTAATAAATTGGTGGGTAACACAAAATGTCCATGACTACTGCGCCACAGCTTGTCCGCTGGCCCCTGACTGCGTGTCTCAATAGCGCCTCGTTTAACCCACATTCGTTTTTCTTCTCCACTGGCCCTACTTTGAGCCACTATCAGTGCGTCAAGTGAAACCAGTGGGGCACAATCTTGGATGGTTAGCAGGGGAAACATATTTTCTCCTTGTGCTCCTTTGCGCGCTGCGTCATCTGCTAGATTGTTACCTTGAGCTATGATGTTATTATTCTTTTGATGACCTGCACATTTAATGATGGCTACCTCAGACGGTAATTGGAGAGCTTGTAACAGTTGGGAAATCGCTTCTCCATGAGTGACAGGGGTGCCATCTGCTCTCAGGAATCCCCTTTGTTTCCAAATGTTTGCATGTACATGACATACGCCATAAGCGTAGGCTGAGTCTGTGTAGATATTAACACGTTGATCTTTAGCTATCTGGCAAGCCATAGTTAAGGCTTTGATTTCTGCCAGTTGGGCTGAACAAGGCTGATCAATTCCTTGGGACTCCAGTAATTCAAAGGTCTCGCCATCTGTGTTTAGTTTAACAATCCCCATACCCGCATGCAATCCCGCGGCATCCCGAAAGCATGAGCCATCCACGAACAGGGTTAGATCTGCATCTATGGCATGATTATACAAATGTTCTCTGGCTCTCAAAAATTTCTCTGTCTCTGCCACACAGTTATGTGGAGTACCATCTAACGGTGTGGTCAATTTGGTGGCGGGATTCACCGTGTGACAACGTTGTATTGTTATTTCTGGGGCGGACAACACAACTTCATATCCAGTGCGTCTAGCTTGTGTTAAGACAAAACGTTGACTGGTTAGCAGGGCATGTAACTGATGCGACGTGTACAACGTTACTGCATGTCCCATGATTATGGATGATGCTTTTTGAAATGCAAAGGCAGCTGCTGCTAGACCCTGATAGCATGGTGGCAATCCTGTTTCAATGTTGTCAAGCTTAGTACTATAATAGGCCAATGGTTGTTTTCCTTCATTTGTTTCCTGCATTAGTACAGCACAAGCATATCCAGTTTTTTCAGTAACATACAAATGGAAAGGTTTCCCATAATCTGGGTTACCTAACGCGGGAGCAGATTGCATGTCTGTTTTTAGGGCCTCAAAAGCTCCCGTTGCCTCATCTGTCCAGACGAGGAGAGCTGCATTGCTTGTTTGCCCCATTGCTCTAATCATGGCACGCAAAGGTGCAGTTTTTATAGCATAATCACAAATCCACGGCCGACTGTACCCTGCCATCCCAAGGAATGAAAGCATCTGTCCCACTGTTTGGGGTTTGGGAGCCTTGATTATAGCCTCCACTTGGCTTGGGGCTATACATCGCGTGGTCCCACACAACTGTCTTCCCAAGTATTCTACTTGTTGTTTGCAGAACTGCAATTTGTCCTTACTTACTTTATGACCTCCATCTGCCAATGCATGCAATACAATTAATGAATCTTTTTCACACTGTTCTTGAGTCTCTGATGCAATAAGGAGATCATCCATATATTGCACCAATGTACTGGGTATGTCAAGGTGTTGTAAATCTTCAGCCAGGACTTTGTTAAAGATGGCTGGGGACAGGTTCAGTCCCTGAGGTAGCCGTGTATACGTTAGCTGTTGTCCCAGAAATGTGAATGCAAACAAATGTTGTGAGTCTGGGTGCACAGGCACACTGAAATAGGCTGAACACAGATCTATTACTGTGTACCATTCTGCTCCAGCAGGGATGCTTGATAGTATAGTATGCGGATCAGGTACTATAGGTGCATCCATTTCTATTATTGCATTGATAGGACGCAGATCATGTACCAGCCGATACTCTTTGGTATTGTTTTTAGGGATAGGATAGATAGGAGTATTGCATGGGCTTGCAGTTTTTATTAAAACTCCAGCTGCCATTAGTCCCTTGATTACTGGTTTTATGCCTTCAATAGCCTGAGGTTTTAACGGATACTGCCTTTGGTGAGGCAGTTTTGCTCCCGGTTTTACTTTTATTTTTACTGGTAAGGCTGTTTTTACTAGTCCTACATCCGTTTTGCTTTTGGACCACACCACTGGTGGTATTTGCTCTAACAATCTCTCTTGTTGGGCCGATAACACCATCTGTCCCTCTGGTCTAGGATTGAGTTCCACTTTTTGAGCTATAGCCTCATCATTTACTTTTAAATTAATTCGTATAAACTGCTGGTCTTTTGACAGATGTACTTGTGGACTTTCCATGTTTTGCCATTCTTCAACTTCTGAGGCTGTCTTTACCATTGGACCTAGGTCATGGGATTCGTACTTTTCTGAGACTAAAAGGGTCACATGAGGTGTGGCATTCGGCACTTGATACCATTGTTGTTCAGCTGAAGTTAGCTTGACAGAAGCTGCGGCCCCTTGGGGGCCTAAATAAATTTCTGTGGTGGTTATGTGAAACAGCCGTTGATTCATCAATGCATCCCAGCAGCATGCATAGTCAGTTTGTTCTTGTTTGGCGTCGAACATCAGGGTGACATGTAAAGGTAAACTAGGTGTACATACTGCTTCATAGTGTTGTTCTGCCCAGGGCTTCCATTTTTCCCATTCCAGTTGAAGATTTGAATTTTCTGGTTGTAACTTCAGCCAGTATACCATGGGTTGCACAGGTCGGACCTTGTTTTCCATGTCCATAAGCACCATAATGTTGGCGAGTGCTTCGTCAGGAAAGTGTATTTGCAGTCCTTGGTGGGTACACACTATCTGGGTTTGTAGCTTACATAAAATGTCTCTTCCCAGCAAATTCACAGGTGTATTTTGTGAGTATAACAGGGGTGCTTCAATTGTTTTTCCTGCAATCGTTACAGGAAGTGGGCGTGTAAAAGGTATTATTTGAGTTTTCCCAGAGAAGCCGATGGTCTTAATTACAGACCCAGAGAGGGGGAGATGAGCGCCCATTTTCCCTATGCAAGAGTATGTTGCCCCTGTATCCACCATGAAAGGGAAATCTCTGTTTTGTATATTAACAGTGACGGTTGGCTCTTCCTTAGGTATCATCGAAATAGCCAATGCCACCGTTTCCCCCTCTGTCTTCTCTAGGCCTCCCTATTGCCAATAGGCAGAGGGTCCAACCCAAGGTCGGGCCGGACAATTTCTCATTCGATGTCCAGGTTGTCCACAGCTCCAACACTCATTAGAGGGTTGATCCCCTATTGGGGGTGTTGGTCCCATAGGCGGTCCCGCTTGACTGTTCCTGGGAGCTGAGTTTTGGAATCTACTTCCAAATGAAGGTTGGCGAGATCCTCTTCGCCACCCTCCTTTTTAACCTTGAAAGTTCCGTGACTCTCCTCTCCACCCATGACTGTAGGTGGGTCCATTTCCGGGTGTGCCAGTGCTATGGTAGTGATAGTGATGCTCCACTGGTGCTGAGACTTCTCCTGCAGCAGTGCTCCCTGCTGCTCCTTGGGGGCTCTGTGTGGCTGTTACCACAGGTGCCTGTATGGTGGCAGCAGTGTTTGCCGTAGGGCCTAGGCTTGCCGACTCAGAAGGAACAGGGGTCATCATTGGTGCCTGGGTCTTTGTTTTTTCTTTCTTGACTTTGGTTAGCTCTCCCAACTGCATCTGCACCAATTTTTTCGTCAGGGATTTTGCTGCATCTTCTTCTTTTTGTTTTTCTTTCTTGTAGATTTCAAGATGGTGACAAATATGCTCAGAGTATAAAGCCCAATTCATTTTTGATAGTCCCACAACTCCATCTAGGGCTTTCTGAACCTCATCTGGTAGAGCCTTTTTTACAGTTATTTTAAACAGGATTTCAGTTGCTGGAGAATGGTTCCATGCATTTCCTGTTTCCTCCGCCCATCTTTTCTAGAATCGGTGCAGGAACTTCTTTGGGCACTCTTCAGGTGTCCACTCCTCATCATCCAATTTAGAGGGATCCAAGACCTCAGGGTACTTTCTTCTCAGTCCTTCCCACATGGAGTTTCTATAGCGATTAAAGGGGACTTCATCATGTTGATTAGTGCCCATCATTTGTGTTAGTCCAACCTTTCCTGCTAATTCTTCAGTGTCATGTTTTCCCATGACATGCATTAGCAAGGCTTTTATGTCACCTAAAGACAAGGTTACCCCTGCAGTGCCTTCTTCTAAGGCAGTTATCCATCTCCCAGCTCCTTGGGTGATGTCTGGCAGCCTGTTGGCCAGCCCCACCATGTCTGTCCAGCTCCATGGGGTATACACATGATGACCATTTCTAACCACCAATGGGCATATTAGGTCTTCGTCCTCCTCTTCTTCTGTGGGGGCTCCATACTGTCTTCCAGATCGAGTGCGACTGACTGGTTCCAGGCAGTCCATCCAGTCGGTTATATTCTGTTCTAAAGCCGCTATGTCTTTGGCTACACATTGTTGTCTTTGCCTGAGTCGGGCCTCTTTTGCACTCTCAATGATGATCTCACCAGAAATTTTTCGGGTGGGTGGCTGTATAATGTGATTCCCTTGATTGGGCGTCGACTGTTGTAATATTCTTCTTTCCTCGGTGTCCCTATGTCTTTGTATTCTTTCCTTCGCTAGCCGAAGTTGCTCAGCTAGTTCTTCATTATCTCTTCTGGCCAGATCCAGTGTGTCACAGAAGCTCTTGTGCCACTCTTCGGAGCTTCTATAGCCTGTGAAGGTCCAGTCGGCTGACTTATGGTGGGAGGGGACGGTTTTCAGTGGACCTCGATGTGCAGGCGGAGCCTTCAGGTCTCTCTCTTTATCCTCGTCTGCCTCCGTGTCACTGTTATTTGTGGCCCCCCCTGCTGGTCGTGGTGTGCGACCACTTACTTTCGGACTTGGAGACCTTGTATGATCCATTTGACAGACTGAGGACCTGTCTCCTTGTGGCTCTCGAGCTTTTAGTGTCAGTGTGAATTTGCCCTCCACATCCATGCCTTGGTCCTCTTCACGAGTTCCTAATACAAATTGTCCAGCTGTCTTTCCCATATCATGACGTTTATATGGGGGTGGCTCTGATTCCCAGCTCGGTGCACTGGCTTTAGTCGCAAGGACCAAGTGTAAATAGAGTACCCATTATTAATAATCGAGGAAGATTTGGACCCTACATACAACATGTCCTCGGTGCTGAAAAATTATACCTACATTGGCCAGAAAAGGATTTTGAAGAAGAAAACTGGAAACTAGCATCTAAAGGATATTTTGTCTCACACTATGAATATAAAAGAGATGCCGTATTCACAGACACAACAGGACAAAAAATACTTTCTAACCGAGTGCTGAGCGATCAAAGTCTGCGATATTGGTATATATACGGACGCCGAAAGATGTCCCACTCGATTCCAAGTTGTCCAGATACATACCCATGGATATTTAATGTAGTTTACCTACAAATCAAGGGCCTAAGATTCACAGTGAGATGGGGGATGAATTACGTGGAGCCACTCCAAGGAGTCTACGTTGAAATATACCTTAACCAGTACTTGATCTGGACGACAAGCCCCAGCATGAAACGTCAATTGGACAGACGACTGCAAGACCCCAGATATCCCGTATTAGATAACCAGACATTAAATTTGAGAATTGTTGAAAAAACTCTGGACTGTGAGGGCTTCATGCCCCCAACCGTACCACCAATTTTTGAAAACCAACACTTCATCTTCCTCTACAAAAGAGGGATCTGGAACTGTAATCAGGCAATGAAGATTCAGCTTCAAATTGAGCCTACGGATCAAGAGGACAAGCCTACAGTTCCCCTTTATGTGGCCCTAACCCAATCCAGATATTCTGGATATAACTTTTGGCAGTCTTGGCAAGATTTATGGAGCTTTGTGCCCCCAAATCGAACACAGAGAGTCCCTGAGGGACCCCTCCCTAAACCTGACAGAGTGATTGTTACGATGTGGAAATGGGCGTGGAGAGGAATGGATTCAGAACTTGAACACCCATCTCCCATCTACACTCATATTATTAAGAGACAACGACTGGCTCCTATGGTGGTGTATCTTGGCAAGAAAAGAAGGAGACCGAAGGCAGAGTAACGATTCACTCTGAATCATGCTGCGGACTTTCAAATTGGATGAAAATAATGTAAATAGTCTACGCTCCGGGCCGAAAGGACTTATACCATATTTGGAATTACCCTACAAGAAAATGTGTTTAAGCTGGCCGCAAAAGGATTACAAAGAAAAAGGATGGTTGCTGGGAACAGGAGGATATTTTGTAGATAATGACTCATATACAAGAACTGCTGATCTTAGAGCGCCTGGAATATATACTCCTCTAGAACCTATCGTGGAAAAAGTTGGACAACACTGGAATTGCCCCGGGGTTGGATGGAAGTTTTACCCAATTCCCCAGTGTCCAAACATATACCCCTGCATCTTGAACGTGGTGTATATACAGAAAAGGGGCTACAGATTTAAAATAAGATGGGGACCTAATTATGCCGATCCATTACAAGGAATGTATGTGGATATTTGGCTCGGATCTTTCCAGATTTGGACCAGTAGTCCCTACATGTTTAAAAGACTTCAGAAAAAAGAAGCACAATCAGCTTTTTATTTGATTGAGAATCAAACTTTGCCAATATGTACGACAGTACAGTACGTTGACATCGAAAAAGGTGGAAGTATTCCGCCTATTAGAAGTGGATGGCGAACCAGAGCACTAGTGGGGCTTTGGCAACCCCCAAAGGCTGTACTGATACAACTTGGCATAAAGTCGGGAAGAGGATTATTTCGAAGATCAACTCCTTTGTACTCTGTGATAGCGCAGTATCTCTACAATGGAGCGGCATATTGGAATGCCTATGAGGACATCTTGCACCTACGTAGAGAATTGAATCCTGCATCTTCACAATGTTTCTTTACACCCCAGGGACCACCGCCTGAAATGAAGGAAGTGACAGTTGTCACTTGGCAATGGGCGTGGCGAGGACTGGATATTAGACTCCCGTGGCCATCTCCCTTGTTAAACATTCTTCTTCAGCAACGAGCATCAAGTGTCCCTGGTGAGAGCACGAGACAAACAACAGCACCAAAGATCATCTATCTCCGAGATGGGAGAACCACAGGAAGACAACGTGATCACCACACAACCCCGAAGGATCAACGACAGACCAAGAGAAAGAGAATATGGCATAGAAATGCCACTGCTACAACAACCTCGAGGGCAGGAGCCGCTGCCACCAGTACCAAGTGAATTCTACTACGAAAATGTTGGAATAAGGCAGCAGCAACAGCAGCAACAAAGCTGGCCGTGGAAGAAAAAGTGCCTCCAATGTTGGAGTTGGATGGCCCGACTTACAGCATTATTAGTCGGCATTGCTGTACTTCTAGCCATCCTGTACCATTATGGTAGTATGCCCTGGACCTTAACCCATATCAGGGTCCAGTACGCAACAACTAAAACTTTTCAACAAACATGCTGGAGAGTTGAATCAAGAAACACCTACATGATATGGGACTAGAATTCTACAGAAAAATGGGCAAAGATGAAGAACCTAACTCAGCACATGCAGAAGAACAAGTGGCTGCAATACTTGAACAACAGTGGAGAATTTCCAACCGTCACTACCAATCACAACCTGACCACCGGAGCAGAAATCCTTCAAGACCTACAAGGGAGGGATAAAGAGATCATCGTGGCAACCATCTTACGGTTAAAACAAAAAGAGTGAAGAGAAGTAGGCTGCACTTGGATAAGACCTGAACCTGGTGAGCCAGCCTGGTATTGCTCATGGGGATGCAGAGTACTACTGGGCTATCGAGCAGGATATTGGGAAAAAGAAGCTGTTTTTCCAGCATTACCAAGACATGATGTTTGCAGAATGATAATACCTACCTGGAAACATTGGGGAAATTATAACCTCACCTGTGACAACACCCGCAGCAGAGTGCCGAAAGTGGATACTACATCTACAATAATCCCTCCGTTGAACAACTTTACCGACATAGAAGCAGGAATATCATACTCCAAACCTACCGTCATCTCACCAGAAGGATCGGTGGGATCCACAAAGATATCCCCAACACAGAGAGGAATTAACCTACTCCCTGCATCGCCAACACAAGATACACAGCGAGTATTAGAACCAAAAGTTAAAATTAATAATAATGAAGTTAGAAAGAGATGGAAGGAGCTTAATGATTATTGTGTAAAAGAAAAAATAGCAAAATTAGATAGATGTTATTGGAATCGACCTATTGGATGTAAATCTCAAAATTACATGGTGCTTACACCAGTTACTGATTTGATAGACAGAATTGTTTGGAGACAAATACAAGAGGCAAAACATGATGATTGGCTTAACGACACCTTTCCGTGGGTCTGGAGCGTTTCGCTGAGACACTTCGAGGGGAATTTTCCAAAGGGATACATGTGGACTGGGCATAGTTTGAAAGGTCCATATAAAGCAAATTTTTATGTGCAAAAACTACCAAAACCTGATGAGCTAAGGTCAGTACCACAGGATGATTTTGACAAAATTGATCAATGCGTGGCGCATAAAATTTATGTAAGCTTACATGAGACAGAATACCATAGTAGTTTGGCTGCAAGTTCTGGTAAATCCCCCCGATGTCCCATAGACCAAATTAAGATAGACAATTGGCTAAGATGGGTATATAACTGTACAAAATTATTACAGATTCCAGCTATTAAGGGGACCCTTCAAGCCTGGAAGGAAGGACTTAAGCGTAGTGAGGACCTTACCTGGTGGGGAATGGACAGATTTGAAATTAAAGATTGGGTATTCCCCTGTTTAGATCAAAGTGATAATTATTGGGTTAGATATCAATACATCGCCACAGTCTACTCTAGAGATAGAGATACTTGGTCTGGTTTACTCTGGAGACCAGATCCTTATGTTACACCACAGCCATGGAAGATGATTTGTAATAAGCTTAACACTACATGCACAATAAGCCTTGCCCGTCAAAATTGTAGAAATGTTCCTGGCTGGGAGGGATATTGTGATGCTTACTATGACGGCGAGTATGACACTTATGGCCATCAAACAGTTTGGGAGAAGAACCGTGCGGGCGAATGGATAAGAGCTTTTCCACCCAACGTTGGCTGTGCCAAGGCTGTCCTGGGACATGGAATGTCGAAAAGGAGGCAAATCCTAGGTCACATAGTGCCATTTGTTGGAGATCCTGTGATAATGCTTGAAGAAGGATATGCTTTCAAGAAAGGTCTGTGTGAAGGGCAAGAAATTGTTGGTTACGAATGGTTGGGACCCAATCGGATTCACAATAATGGTACATGTGAATCGCCTGCAGAACATTGGCTTAGCTGTGGAGAAGGAAGAAGTCGGCATGAATATTCTTGGTGGGAAAGAACGCAAATAGTCGCTGGAGAAGCCATCACCACTTTCGCTGCAGAGACCGGAGAAGTCATCAAAGAAGGTCTCGAAGTAGTGACTGGTTGGATTGGACATTTGTTGGGATATCTTTGGCCCTATCTGTTAACCATAATAGGATTAATTATTGCTGCAGTAATTGGATATGTTTTGCTAAAAGGAAGTTTCGCAGCCGCCCTGCGCTTGTGTGGGAGGAGCACACAACGCAGTGAAACGGAGCCCCTCCTCCGTTAGGGGAGGAGCTATGGAACCTATAAAGCTCAACGCCGAGACACGCCCTGTTCATTCTGCCGTGGGGGAGCGAAGGAGGAAGAAGCATCTACATAACAGCACACCAACTTAAGGAGATAAGTAAAGAAAATAAGAGAGCACGATGTCCAACAATACTGGCGGCATAACTGACACCATCTTCAAAGTGAGTAGAGTGGAATTTATTGCACTACTGTTAATTTGGCTGCTATACTGCTGTGTCGGCCGTTGGGACTTACGACAACCACTACGAATAGTAATGCTACTACATGGATGTGTCAGATTGGCGATCATCAATCTGCACTACGGTCAAAGTGACTTAGGGTTGTCCTTATTCATCACTCATGTCCTCGGTCGCTTTATTCTCCAGTTTGACTGTTGGGGAATATGGCAGTACACATCGATTACAATTTGGATGGTGATAGATATGACAGCAATCTTTTACGCCCCGGCAGTAATAGCTGACATTGTGTGTGCGAAGCTGTGATGGTCCTGACCCTATTAGCGTACATAGCTACATTAACTGGAGCCGTACAACGCAAGAAACCTTGGCTCTACAAACTTGGACTAATCATAATTTGGGCCTTAGGATGGGGAATATTATCATCCTTATACTGGCTGTCCATGGTTAGTCAACTACTCCTGCTGTTATGGTTTATGACCTATGATGCTTGCTTCCCGCGTACAGCTTCTTCAGCTACTACGGGAATGGTAACGTCATCACCATCCCAATCTCCTACGGTGATCATGAGGCAGCTCTGGCGTGCATCTGAATAATCCCGACAAACTCTTTTGCTTGCTTGCAATATAATTATTAAAAGACTAATGTTTCCTCTTACACTGTAGGGGGATATAAGATGTATTAATTGTCAAGCCACCCTGGAACAAGTGATCTACCTCTGGGAGGTAACACCGACTCTGTGGTGCCCGACGTGTTACAGCAACAGCTTCGCTGTCCAAGTGGCGCGAGGAATAATGGGACGGAAGGATACATCTTTTGTGCCCCAGGTACCAACAGCAACATACCTGAAAATTGAGGCTGAGGCAACCGTGATTTGGCATTCCCTTGTGGTTGATCAAATACAAGCTGACACTATAGTGTCTTCAGAAGGATATACGTATTGCCCCGTGTTTTCCAAAATGTGGATGTACCCTACGGGAATAAGATTTTCCACATCTCATCTTGCCGATGGCCGGATTGTGGCCATTGGTCCTTCACTACCACCAGTTCCACGTTCATCTCCACAGCACACTGTGGAGGTTGGAGTGCAGACCGAGGATATAAACTGGTGTTTGGAGGCCCTTACGCAGGTGTTCCTGGAGGACCACCTTCAACAGCCCGAGCCTGAGGATATTCACGCTGCAGCTTCACCTCAATCGAAGGATGCATCACCACCACGACCGAATACACCAGTCACCCCGTGTTATACACCTGTAACCCCCGCTTCACCATGTGCACCATCGTTCCATGACGGATTATCATCTCAGGAATATGAGGCAACACCATCTACATCGGATTTACCATCACAAGCATCGCAGATGGAGGAGCAGCCTTCTGACGGCGACAGCAATCTACAGATGGGCGAGGAGGAGTACGTGGTGCTGGACGAGTGTCGTTCAACTCCAGCACCTCCTGTTCTGTCTCCGATGGTGGATGAGAAAGAAGTGCTCACCCTTCACCCTATCGACGACGACGGGATGTTTTTATGGAAGTATAAAGAGATCGGCAGAGCTTCAAGTCATGGAGGGGGTGTCAAGAAAGATGACTTTAAGCTTGCTTTCAGCTTGTTTTCATCTTGGAATATAATACGTGCCATTGGATTAATACACACGTTGTTGGAATAAACTGAACAGTGTTTGGTACTTTCCTGGAGTGACTGAGGTCATACCGGACTTTTCCATTGCAGATGGAGAGGCCCACGGGATGAACTCAGTGGTGAAGACGATGGAATATGTCTAAGATGATTTTAAAATGACAAAGTATGATCAAATTAACTATTAATGTAATAACAGTAAGAGTTGATTAGAAAATATATGTGACAATTAAGTAAAATGAATGATTATATGAGTTATTTTTCTGGCAGTTAGAAAGAGGAACTGAGGAAAAGTTGTTTTTGTGCAGAGGCAGAGACAGAAAAGGAAGTTAATGATGTTGCAAGCAAGGCCAGAAGAGCTGATAATAAAAACAACTGTTCAGAACAATAAGATGTAATAAGATATGAAATGAATAATAATGAATGAAATGTTGTATATGATCATATGAATTGCTTTTATGTGAAAAAGAGTTGAAATTGTTGTGAAAGTGTAGGAACACGGACCCACAACAGGGGGCGCAAATGAACGGACAATGGAGTAAGTCAAATAACAAACCTTTACTGTTGTGAAACTCGCACAACAAACACAACAGATTACAATTTCGGGAACAAGCCGAATTCCAATGGTGTCGTGTGGGCAGGCTCGAAGGTAGGAGATGTCTGTCCAAGTCGAACCGGAACCACTCGATTTCCACCGCCACCGAACCCCGGGAATACTGGAGCCGCCAAGTCCCGAACTCCCAGGTGACCACTGCCTCCGCTTGTCGGATCTGGTACTGCTGGCGAGGAACAAAAGCAGTCAGAGGTGGGTGCGCTGCACCCAGCAACACGGACGGTGGTAACACCACCTCCCCCTCTCGTCAAGTAAACACTGAAGTGCAGGAGTGTGAGTACTTATCCAACACTGTCTCCTGCTGCTCTTCTCTCTCTCTGTATAAAGGCAAAAAGTATTCAAGGTTGATATAGTCGGCTGGATACGTTACCTCCTCGGTAGAAACGATATCTCGGCAATGAGGTGGAGATGCCGTCCTGCTGATATACCCCTCTGATGATTGCTGTCAGCTGTCTCAGGTGATGGGTGACAGCTGTCACCCTGGCTGCTCCTGTGAGGCGGCAGCGCCCTCTGGTGCCTGGAGCCCGCACTCCAGGCAGGGCGCCCTCTGGTGGTGGTGGGCCAGCAGTACCTCCTCTTCAGCGGCCCACACAACAGGACCCCCCCCTCAAAGGGCGCCTCCTGGCGCTCGATCGGGCTTGTCCGGGTGGCGGCGATAGAAGTCGGCCAGGAGGGCCGGGTCCAGGATGAAGCTCCTCTTCACCCAGGAGCGTTCTTCGGGACCGTACCCCTCCCAGTCCACCAGATATTGAAAGCCCCGGCCCATCCGTAGGACATCCAAAAGCCGACGCACAGTCCAAGCCGGCTCGCCATCGATGATCCGGGCAGGAGGTGGTGCCGGACCGGGTGTACATAGGGGCGAGGTGTGATGGGGCTTGATCTTCGACACGTGGAACACTGGATGGATCCGCAGTGAGGCTTCAGCTTCCGGCCTCACTGCGGCGGGATTGATGACCTTGAGGATCTTGAAAGGACCTATGTATCTATCTTGCAATTTCAGGGAGGCCACTTGTAGTGGGATGTCCTTGGTGGACAACCACACTTCCTGCCCGGGACGATACGTAGGGGCCGGGGTTCGCCGACGGTCTGCATGGGCCTTTGTCCTCATCCGGGCCTTCAGCAAAGCAGAGCGACACCCGACGGCACTTTCGTAGGTGGGCCTGGACCGAGGGCACACCGACCTCTCCCTCAACCACCGGAAACAACGGGGGCTGATACCCCAAACAATCAATCAACTCAACTTTTTGTTTATATAGCGCCAGATCACAACAGACAGTTGCCCCAAGGCGCTCTATATTGTAAGGCAAGGCCATACAATAATTATGAAAAACCCCAACGGTCAAAACGACCCCCTGTGAGCAAGCACTTGGCTACAGTGGGAAGGAAAAACTCCCCTTTAACAGGAAGAAACCTCCAGCAGAACCAAGCTCAGGGAGGGGCAGTCTTCTGCTGAGACTGGTTGGGGCTGAGGGAGAGAACCAGGAAAAAGACATGCTGTGGAGGGGGGCAGAGATCGATCACTAATGATTAAATGCAGAGTGATGCATACAAAGCAAAAAGAGAAAGAAACAGTGCATCATGGGAACCCCCCCCACAGTCTACGTCTAAAGCAGCATAACCAAGGGATGGTCCAGGGTCACCTGATCCAGCCCCAACTATAAGCCTTAGCAAAAAGGAAAGTTTTAAGCCTAATCTTAAAAGTAGAGAGGGTATCTGTCTCCCTGATCTGAATTGGGAGCTGGTTCCACAGGAGAGGAGCCTGAAAGCTGAAGGCTCTGCCTCCCATTCTACTCTTGCAAACCCTAGGAACTACGAGTAAGCCTGCAGTCTGAGAGCGAAGCGCTCTAATGGGGTAATATGGTACTACGAGGTCCCTAAGATAAGATGGGACCTGATTATTCAAAACCTTATAAGTAAGAAGAAGAATTTTAAATTCTATTCTAGAATTAACAGGAAGCCAATGAAGAGAGGCCAACACGGGTGAGATATGCTCTCTCCTGCTAGTCCCCGTCAGTACTCTAGCTGCAGCATTTTGAATTAACTGAAGGCTTTTTAGGGAACTTTTAGGACAACCTGATAATAATGAATTACAATAGTCCAGCCTAGAGGAAATAAATGCATGAATTAGTTTTTCAGCATCACTCTGAGACAAGACCTTTCTGATTTTAGAGATATTGCGTAAATGCAAAAAGGCAGTCCTACATATTTGTTTAATATGCGCCTTGAATGACATATCCTGATCAAAAATGACTCCAAGATTTCTCACAGTATTGCTAGAGGTCAGGGTAATGCCATCCAGAGTAAGGATCTGGTTAGACACCATGTTTCTAAGATTTGTGGGGCCAAGTACAATAACTTCAGTTTTATCTGAGTTTAAAAGCAGGAAATTAGAGGTCATCCATGTCTTTATGTCTGTAAGACAATCCTGCAGTTTAGCTAATTGGTGTGTGTCCTCTGGCTTCATGGATAGATAAAGCTGGGTATCATCTGCGTAACAATGAAAATTTAAGCAATGCCGTCTAATAATACTGCCTAAGGGAAGCATGTATAAAGTGAATAAAATTGGTCCTAGCACAGAACCTTGTGGAACTCCATAATTAACTTTAGTCTGTGAAGAAGATTCCCCATTTACATGAACAAACTGTAATCTATTAGACAAATATGATTCAAACCACCGCAGCGCAGTGCCTTTAATACCTATGACATGCTCTAATCTCTGTAATAAAATTTTATGGTCAACAGTATCAAAAGCAGCATTGAGGTCCAACAGAACAAGCACAGAGATGAGTCCACTGTCCGAAGCCATAAGAAGATCATTTGTAACCTTCACTAATGCTGTTTCTGTACTATGATGAATTCTAAAACCTGACTGAAACTCTTCAAATAGACCATTCCTCTGCAGATGATCAGTTAGCTGTTTTACAACTACCCTCTCAAGAATCTTTGAGAGAAACGGAAGGTTGGAGATTGGCCTATAATTAGCTAAGATAGCTGGGTCAAGTGATGGCTTTTTAAGTAATGGTTTAATTACTGCCACCTTAAAAGCCTGTGGTACATAGCCAACTAACAAAGATAGATTGATCATATTTAAGATTGAAGCATTAAATAATGGTAGGGCTTCCTTGAGCAGCCTGGCAGGAATGGGGTCTAATAAACATGTTGATGGTTTGGATGAAGTAACTAATGAAAATAACTCAGACAGAACAATCGGAGAGAAAGAGTCTAACCAAATACCGGCATCACTGAGAGCAGCCAAAGATAACGATACATCTTTGGGATGGTTATGAGTAATTTTTTCTCTAATAGTCAAAATTTTGTTAGCAAAGAAAGTCATGAAGTCATTACTAGTTAAAGATAATGGAATACTCAGCTCAATAGAGCTCTGACTCTTTGTCAGCCTGGCTACAGTGCTGAAAAGAAACCTGGGGTTGTTCTTATTTTCTTCAATTAGTGATGAGTAAAAAGATGTCCTAGCTTTACGGAGGGCTTTTTTATAGAGCAACAAACTCTTTTTCCAGGCTAAGTGAAGATCTTCTAAATTAGTGAGACGCCATTTCCTCTCCAACTTATGGGTTATCTGCTTTAAGCTACGAGTTTGTGAGTTATACCACGGAGTCAGACACTTCTGATTTAAAGCTCTCTTTTTCAGAGGAGCTACAGCATCCAAAGTTGTCTTCAATGAGGATGTAAAATTATTGACGAGATACTCTAACTCCCTTACAGAGTTTAGGTAGCTACTCTGCTCTGTGTTGGTATATGACATTAGAGAACATAAAGAAGGAATCATATCCTTAAACCTAGTTACAGCGCTTTCTGAGAGACTTCTAGTGTAATGAAACTTATTCCCCACTGCAGGGTAGTCCATCAGGGTAAATGTAAATGTTATTAAGAAGTGATCAGACAGAAGGGAGTTTTCAGGGAATACTGTTAAGTCTTCTATTTCCATACCATAAGTCAGAACAAGATCTAAGATATGATTAAAGTGGTGGGTAGACTCATTTACTTTTTGAGCAAAGCCAATAGAGTCTAATAATAGATTAAATGCAGTGTTGAGGCTGTCATTCTCAGCATCTGTGTGGATGTTAAAATTGCCCACTATAATTATCTTAACACACCTCAAAGGGGGAGAGGCCGGTGGCTGACGACACTTGGCTGTTGTGGGCGTACTCGATCCAGGCCAGATGGGTACTCCAGGCCGCCGGGTGCGCGGCTTTCACGCAGCGCAGGGTCTGCTCCATCTCTTGGTTGGCCCGCTCTGCTTGCCCGTTGGTTTGGGGGTGGTATCCGGACGAGAGACTGACCGTGGCCCCCAGTTCCCGGCAGAAGCTCCTCCAGACATGTGAGGAGAACTGGGGACCGCGATCGGAGACGATGTCTGATGGAATCCCATGCAGCCGGACGACGTGGTGGACCAGGAGGTCTGCCGTCTCCTGGGCTGTTGGAAGCTTCGGGAGGGCCACGAAGTGGGCCGCCTTGGAGAATCGGTCCACTATCGTGAGGATGACGGTGTTTCCCTGGGACGGCGGGAGGCCCGTGACAAAATCCAGGCCAATGTGGGACCAGGGGCGATGAGGCACGGGCAGCGGCTGTAGCAGTCCCGGAGCCTTGCGATGGTCGGCCTTGCCCCTGGCGCAGGTGGTACAGGCCTGGATATAATCCCGGACGTCGGCCTCCAGGGACGCCCACCAGAAGCGCTGCCGGACAACTGCCACGGTTCTTCGCACCCCTGGATGACAGGAGAGCTTAGAGCCGTGACAGAAGTCCAGGACTGCAGCCCTAGCTTCTGGTGGGACGTAAAGTCTGTTCTTCGGTCCAGTCCCGGGGTCTGGGCTTCGTGCCAGGGCCTCCCGGACGGTTCTCTCTACGTCCCAGGTGAGGGTGGCCACGATAGTGGACTCCGGGATGATGGGTTCCGGTGGATCCGACAACTCCGTTTTGACTTCGTCTTCGTGTACCCGGGACAAGGCATCCGATCTCTGGTTCTTGGTCCCGGGCCGGTAGGTGATGCGGAAGTCAAAACGGCCGAAGAACAGTGACCAGCGGGCTTGCCTGGGATTCAGCCGCTTGGCGGTCCTGATATACTCCAGGTTCCAGTGGTCAGTGAAAACCGTGAATGGCACAGACGTTCCCTCCAACAGATGTCTCCACTCTTCAAGAGCCTCTTTCACCGCAAGGAGCTCTCGATTGCCGACGTCATAGTTCCGTTCGGCCGGGGTCAACCTGCGGGAAAAATAGGCACACGGATGAAGGACCTTATCGGTCTTCCCGCTCTGGGACAGCACAGCTCGTATCCCTGAGTCCGAGGCGTCCACTTCAACCACTAACCGGCGACTAGGATCGGGCTGCACCAGAACGGGTGCAGACGAGAAGCGTCGTTTCAACTCCTTGAACGCGGCATCGCAACGATCCGACCAGGTGAAGGGGACTTTTGGTGAGGTCAGGGCTGTCAGGGGGCTAACTACCTGACTGTAGCCCTTAATGAACCTCCTGTAGAAATTAGCAAAGCCGAGGAACTGTTGCAGCTTCCTACGGCTTGTGGGTTGGGGCCAGTCTCTCACCGCCGCAACCTTGGCCGGATCAGGAGCGACGGAGTTGGGGGAGATGATGAACCCCAGGAAGGACAAAGAGGTGCGGTGAAACTCACACGTCTCGCCCTTAACAAACAGCCGGTTCTCCAATAACCGCTGCAGGACCTGACGTACATGTCGAACATGGGTCTCAGGATCCGGAGAAAAGATGAGTATGTCGTCAAGATATACGAAGACGAATCGGTGCAGGAAGTCCCGCAAGACATCATTAACCAATGCTTGGAACGTCGCGGGAGCGTTTGTAAGACCGAACGGCATGACCAGGTACTCAAACTGACCTAACGGGGTGTTAAATGCCGTCTTCCACTCGTCTCCCTTCCGGATCCGAACCAGGTGATACGCATTCCTAAGATCAAGCTTGGTGAATATCTGAGCTCCATGCAGGGGCGTGAACACCGAATCCAACAAGGGTAAGGGGTATCGGTTACGAACCGTGATTTCGTTCAGCCCCCTGTAATCGATGCATGGACGTAATCCGCCATCCTTTTTCCCCACAAAAAAGAAACCCGCACCCATCGGGGAGGTGGAATTCCGGATCAACCCGGCAGCCAAAGAGTCCCAGATGTAGGTCTCCATTGATTCGCGTTCAGGTCGTGAGAGGTTGTACAGCCTACTGGACGGGAACTCAACACCTGGAACCAAATCAATGGCACAATCATACGGGCGGTGCGGGGGAAGGGTGAGCGCCAGATCCTTGCTAAACACCTCCGCAAGGTCATGGTACTGCACCGGAACCGTCCCTAGATTGGGCGGGGCTCTGACCCCCTCCCTGGCCTGGGAACCGGGAGGAACCGAGGAACCTAAACATACCCGATGGCAGGTCTCGCTCCACTGAACCACTACCCCGGACGGCCAATCGATCCGGGGATTGTGTTTCAACATCCAAGGGAACCCTAAAATCACACGGGAGGTGGCCGGAGTCACAAAAAACTCGATCTCCTCCCGGTGATTCCCCGACACCACCAGAGTTACTGGTGGTGTCTTGTGAGTGATTGGAGGGAGTAGGGAGCCATCTAGCGCCCGTACCTGCACAGGCGAGGTAAGCGCCACCAGAGGGAACCCTATCTCCCTGGCCCATTTGCTGTCTAGCAAATTCCCTTCTGAGCCCGTGTCCACCAGTGCTGGGGCCTTCAGGGTTAAATCCTCATACAGGATGGTAACTGGGAGTCGTGTGGCGATGTGGGTGTGTCCCACGTGAATGTCTCGGCCCACCCCTAGCCCAGTTTCTAGTGGCGGGCGTTGGTGTTTAACCGCTCGGGGCAGTCTCTTAATTGATGCTCAATCGAGCCACAAACAAAACACGCCCCGTGGGCCAGCCTCCTTTGTGTAACCGGTGCCCTAAATGTTGCCCTACTCGTGTCCATAGCTTCGTCAGCAGGGGGGGCTGTAACCGCACGGAGCGCAGGGGCCGTGGAGCGTGGGGAGGGTGGAACGCGGTCGGAACCGGAAGGGAGAGGGACGACGCGTGCCCGGCCACGCCCTTCGTCTCGTTCCCGACGGCGCTCTTCTGACCGATTGTCTAATCGTATGACAAGATCGATGAGCCCATCTAAATCCCGCGGTTCGTCCTTAGCCACCAGGTGCTCCTTGAGGACCAACGACCGTCCGTTTACAAAGGCGGCGCGGAGGGCAATGCTATTCCAGCCGGACCTCGCAGCCGCGATGCGGAAGTCGACTGCATAGGCAGCTGCGCTCCAGCGCCCCTGTCTCATTGACAGCAGCACGGCTGAAGCGGTCTCTCCTCTATTAGGGTGATCGAACACTGTTCTGAACTCCCTCACAAACCCATCATATGTCGTGAATTTTGCTCCCAGAGCGCTGTAGCCCAAGCGCGTGCCTCACCACGAAGCAGATTTATCACATAAGCTACTTTGCTAGCGTCGGTCGTGTACATGATGGGACGCTGTGCGAAGATGAGCGAACACTGCATAAGGAAATCCACGCACATCTCCACACAGCCTCCGTACGGCTCTGGGGGGCTTATGTATGCTTCAGGGGAAGGTGGGAGGGGTCGTTGAACGACCAGTGGAACGTCACTGTTACGCACAGGGTCGACGGGAGGGAGAGCCGCAGCGGCGCCCGGAGGGCGTGCTTCCACCTGCGCGGTGAGAGCCTCCACCCTGCGGTTCAGGAGGACGTTCTGCTCGGTCATCAAATCCAACCGAGTCGTGAAAGCGGTGAGGATCCGCTGCAACTCACCGATCACCCCTCCTGCGGACGCCTGTGCGCCCTGTTCTTCCATTGGCTGTTCAACAGCCGGTTGACGCCCCTCGGGATCCATGACGCTGGCTGAGATATCCTGTTGTGAAAGTGTAGGAACACGGACCCACAACAGGGGGCGCAAATGAACGGACAATGGAGTAGGTCAAATAACAAAGCTTTGCTGTTGTGAAACTCGCACAACAAACACAACAGATTACAATTTCGGGAACAAGCCGAATTCCAATGGTGTCGTGTGGGCAGGCTTGAAGGTAGGAGATGTCTGTCCAAGTCGAACCGGAACCACTCGATTTCCACCGCCACCGAACCCCGGGAATACTGGAGCCGCCAAGTCCCGAACTCCCAGGTGACCACTGCCTCCGCTTGTCGGATCTGGTACTGCTGGCGAGGAACAAAAACAGTCAGAGGTGGGTGCGCTGCACCCAGCAACACGGACGGTGGTAACACCACCTCCCCCTCTCGTCAAGTAAACACTGAAGTGCAGGAGTGTGAGTACTTATCCAACACTGTCTCCTGCTGCTCTTCTCTCTCTCTGTATAAAGGCAAAAAGTATTCAAGGTTGATATAGTCGGCTGGATACGTTACCTCCTCGGTAGAAACGATATCTCGGCACTGAGGTGGAGATGCCGTCCTGCTGATATACCCCTCTGATGATTGCTGTCAGCTGTCTCAGGTGATGGGTGACAGCTGTCACCCTGGCTGCTCCTGCGAGGCAGCAGCGCCCTCTGGTGCCTGGAGCCCGCACTCCAGGCAGGGCGCCCTCTGGTGGTGGTGGGCCAGCAGTACCTCCTCTTCAGCGGCCCACACAACAGAAATGAAATGATTGAATATGATTAAATGTGATTGATGTAACATGATTTAGAAAAGATGTGTTTCTCGCAAAAGATGTGTTCAGAAAAACAGGAAACTTGCGCAATAGATTTACTGACAATCGGGACATCAGTTATCGTCAGTCAGGAAATGTTCTCCAGATGGCTTCCAGTAAAAGAAGGGGGTAAGGGAGGAGGTTTGGACTCATCATCATCCCCATGGTAACCAAGATCACCTCATCAACAACAAGATTTTTCGTATAAAAACTGTACAACAACAGGAAACGGGGTTATTCTTCCAGGGAGAGGTGCTGTTGTCACTTCTCCGCTGCTACGAGGAGATCACAAGACTTGACCATCTTGTGAGCTGCAATTGGAATCGAGGAGCGAGAGGATTGGAGACATAAGAGATTATTTGAGAGAGTTTTCAACTCCCACTCAGGCTGTCCAGTCATGGAGTAGCAGAGCACTGGAGAATAATCACTGGCCTTAAGTCTGAGTGGGGAAGTTTCAACATTTTCTCTCGCATGGAGCATCACATCCTTCCAGAATGGATTAGATCAACTTTTGGTTGATTGAAGAAGGAATAAACTCTTATGTGGATTTATTTCCTGAAGGATATAAACTCTTATGTGGATTATTTCCTGAAGGATTACAACATCACAAGGATCGTGGTCAGCTAACAACTAAAAGCTGATGAAGAGGAGACCAAGTTCATCGAACTGGGGATTTTAACATCAAAAAACCTCCTTCCCTCACTCCTAGAAAATTTGTTGAGAAGTTAATCCAGTCCAGTCAGAGTAAGATCAGATAGCATTATTGAATCAAAAAC
Organism: Thalassophryne amazonica; assembly: GCF_902500255.1. NCBI lineage: Eukaryota > Metazoa > Chordata > Actinopteri > Batrachoidiformes > Batrachoididae > Thalassophryne > Thalassophryne amazonica. The sequence goes on from NC_047110.1 coordinate 4,236,262, forward strand.
AAAAATCTCTGCCAATTATTATTCTGATTATATTTGAATTACTGTTGTGAAATTATCATCATATAACCGATTTTGATTATGTTGTCAGCACTTGCAAAACCTGCAATAAATTTCCAAGCATGCAGTTAAAGTGTTAAGGCTCGGACATTGGATTTATTGATTCTTCTTAAGGTGTAAAAGTTAAAGTTTTTTGGGTGTATAACATCAAAAAGTGCTCTAAAAGGTTAGTCTGGTTTTTTAACGAAATTAACGCATCCTGGGGACTCGCTGTACGAGTCACTAAATTTAAAATCTAGCAACATTCCAAGAGCCCTGATCCATAAGAGGAGAGCTGCCGTTAACGGGTGTGGCCGGCTCGTATCCTGGTTCCAGAAGGAGGCTATTCGACCGGGGTGCGAGATCAGCGTCAGCGGGGTGGACGTCCGGATGGAGGCAGTGAGCGGCTAGACGAATCTCCTCGCCACCAGCTTAAACAGCCTTTGTGCAGCCCCGCCGGGTAATACCCGCGGAGACACGAAGGTCGGACCCCAGAGACGGAGAGCTGGTCTTATGTATGAAGCGGGATCTGACAACTCTCAGTGTGATTCTCGCATCAGGAACACCGTTCTTTGTACTCTCAATGTGGTTCTCACATCAGGAACATCATCCATGGTACTCTCAATGTGGTTTTCACATCAGGAACGCCATTCTTCATACTGTCAATGTGGTTTTCACATCAGGAACGCCATCCATGGTACTCTCAATGTAGTTTTCACATCAGGAACACCGTTCTTTGTACTCTCGATTTGCTGCTCACATCAGGAACATCATCCATGGTACTCTCAATGTGGTTTTCACATCAGGAACGCCATTCTTCGTACTCTCAATATGGTTTTCACAATTGGAACGCCATCCATGGTACTCTCACTGTTGTTTTCGCGTCAGGAAGACAGTTCATCGTACAATCAATGTGGTTCTCACATCAGGAACGTCATCCTTGGGACTCTCAATGTGGTTCTCACATCAGGAATGCTCTTGTTTGTAGTCTCAATGTGGTTCTCACGTCAGGAACGTCATCCATGGTACTCTCATTGTGGTTCTCGCATCAGGAACGCTCTTCTTCATACTCTCAGCGTGGTTCTCACATCAGGAACGTCATCCATGGTTCTCTCATTGTGGTTATCACATCAGGAACACTGTTCTTCATACGCTTAATGTGGTTCTCAAATCAGGTACGTCATCCTTGGGACTCTCAATGTGGTTTTCACATCAGGAATGCTGTTGTTTGTACTCTCAATGTCATCCTTGAGACTCTCTTCTCACGTCAGGAACACCACCCATGGTACTCTTAATGTGGTTCTCACGTCAGGAACGTCATCCATGGTCCTCTCAGTGTGGTTCTCGCATCAGGAACATCACCCTTGGTACTCTCAGTGTGGTTGTCGCATCAGGAGCACCGTTCTTTGTACTCTGTGGGAAAAGCAGGCTGACTGGGTGACTGTGAAGAGGAAGCGTAGCCCTAAACAGAAGCCCCGGTTACGCCAATCGGAGGTCACTAAAATTAACATTAAATCGGTGTGTAACTTTGCAAAAACAATGTCGGACTCTGTAGTTTTCTCTGGGCCCCTCCCCAATCAGACCGGGAGTGACATGTTTAGCCGCATGTTCTCCTTGAATTGCTGGCTGTCTGAGTGGTGTCCAAAAAATGAGATGGGCTTCATAGATAATTGGCAAAGCTTCTGGGGAAAACCTGGTCTTGTTAGGAGAGACGGCATCCATCCAACTTTGGATGGAGCAGCTCTCATTTCTAGAAATCTGGCCAATTTTCTTAAATCCTCCAAACCGTGACTATCCAGGGTTGGGACCAGGAAGCAGAGTTGTAGTCTTACACACCTCTCTGCAGCTTCTCTCCCCCTGCCATCCCCTCATTACCCCATCCCCGTAGAGACGGTGCCTGCTCCCAGACTACCAATAACCAGCAAAAATCTATTTAAGCATAAAAATTCAAAAAGAAAAAATAATATAGCACCTTCAACTGCACCACAGACTAAAACAGTTAAATGTGGTCTATTAAACATTAGGTCTCTCTCTTCTAAGTCCCTGTTGGTAAATGATATAATAATTGATCAACATATTGATTTATTCTGCCTTACAGAAACCTGGTTACAGCAGGATGAATATGTTAGTTTAAATGAGTCAACACCCCCGAGTCACACTAACTGTCAGAATGCTCGTAGCACGGGCCGAGGCGGAGGATTAGCAGCAATCTTCCATTCCAGCTTATTAATTAATCAAAAACCCAGACAGAGCTTTAATTCATTTGAAGGCTTGACTCTTAGTCTTGTCCATCCAAATTGGAAGTCCCAAAAACCAGTTTTATTTGTTATTATCTATCGTCCACCTGGTCGTTACTGTGAGTTTCTCTGTGAATTTTCAGACCTTTTGTCTGACTTAGTGCTTAGCTCAGATAAGATAATTATAGTGG